>NC_069502.1:874872206-874960063 GCF_027579735.1 Bombina bombina
TAGAGGGGGAGGATAGACCTAGTAGATACTCTGACTATTTGTTTGGGATATGAGGAGTGGGGAGAGGTTGAACTTACTGACCGATGGCTAATTATTCTCTGATCTCAACTATGTTGAATTTGTGAATAAACATTTGGATAGGTAATGTGGATATACATGTTATGAGCTCTTCACCCGATTGCTTAATGTAGTGCAGCTCTCTAAATTATTGGAGCTAAATCCCCTGGTTTAGGCTTAACGCTAAAGACTAGTGTCAACATGAGTAAAACTAAGACTTGCCAACAGTAATGTGAACATTATTGGTTTAAATCCTGCATAACCTAATATAATAAAGGCATGTTTCTGTATGACAACCAAATAATTTCCCTCTTCTAATTCTAAAGATATCCTAAGCCAAGACCCAAAGTGTGAGAGTAACTTATATTTTTTAAAAAAAGGGAGAAATTATTAAGCTAAACTCTGATTACTCTTTAACTAAAAGTATGCTAATGACCTTCAACACATATATAAACCAATTGTAGATTTGACATAAAGTTATAAACCGTACAGTCCTTAAACATTGGTCAGCTATAATAAACTCAAGCAATCAGACAGAACTGTCGTCCTCTATATGCTGGGTGAAGAGTTAGAGTTGGACCCTTATATAAGTATGAATTGTCTCTAGGGACCTTAACCTGTAGGTACAGTAGAACATAACAAATTAGTAGTTCACTAATGTGAGGTTTTATACAGAAAGGGAAATAATTCAGGAGATTCACTTTCCAATGTAGCCCATTGAGAAAACATTGGCGGGTAGGAGCTCTAAGTAGCGTGCCAGGTGCAGTAATGATATGAGCCATCTTTGTAATAATCAGGCTGTATTGTCATCAAGAATGAAGGGCTCATACCACACTGAAAATATGTCTTGTAAAACTGTTAGTCTATGTGGCCAAGTTGGGGGATAGTTACATCTATCAGGCGACAAGGCACCACGTAGTACACCTTCTCCAGCAGGTGCTAAATTAACCCACATCTTAACCTATCCCACAGGCAACTAGTTGAGATTGTCCCCGTAATATGGTCGGCTTAAGTGCTGGTGGTGCTGCGATCATGAGACCTAATCCCCCTGAGGAATCTACTGCAGCATGACTCCGGTCTGAGATGAACTTCAAGTTACTAGGCGGGGAGAAGTTAAGGCACATAAATGCCTGGCTGTTTCTTCTGCTATCCATTCTGGGTAGTTGCAGCTCTGGGTTTGTTTGAGAAATGCAATGTGTCCCACCTACAACCCAATTCGACGGTGTATACATATGGTGGGGTCTACTCACAGTAAGAGCCGTGGTATCGACTGGCGGGGGAGGCGAGTGGATGTCCCTGTTCATTTTTAACTGAATCGGCTGATCGGATCCGGGAGAGCTGTATGGGCTGTTGGTCAAATGCTGAGGGCCGTCTGTCTGGGAGGGCGAGTCTCCGTCTTGCAGCTTGCGGCTTAGTGGTGAGTGGCTAGCCACGTCAGGTGAGACACAGCTAGGTGTAAACAGAGCCTCCGCTTCCTCAGCTAAGGTCTTAAGGAGCCTTTTAATATCAAGGTAGGTATCGTTAGCAGCGTGTTCTGCACAGGTTTCCATACTGATGTCCAGGGTGTTGTCGCTCCCACAAGGGTCGGTAGCTGCCAAACTAGTATTACCAAACATGTAATATATCACTGCTCCATCATGATTAGTGGTTAGTAATTGCCAGGGAGTACCGCAAATGGCTAATCTTGTCTTGTGTGAGTCCTCTCGACGGTGCTAAAAGATGGCTGCCAGCATGGAACTTGATAGGCCCCGCAACCAGAGCACTACGAGTAATTTCGTCCCGATATGCCCCAAACTCCTCAAACAACTCTAGTAAGAGCTATGGGTTGTCAGAAAATGGATAACAGGCACTTCCACTGAGCCGAACGGTCAGATATATGAATTTTAGTAGTAAGTGGCTGGAGCTATGCTATAGTGCGGCCGCTCAGGCTCAGTGCTGGCTCCGCCCCCAGCCCTGAGGGTTTTGAATCCGCCAGATATCAACCAGACCAAATTTATTACAGAATTTTTTTAAATACTTAGCATTTTTCTTGTATTCATCTGAATTTTTATTTGAAAAACGATCTTATACAGGACACAGAGTCATTTTAAAATCTCCGCATAAAACTAAATTTTCCCCGTAATACGGGAATATCTTGTTTTGAATCTGGTCCCAAAATTTAGCCGAAAATTTGTTCGGGGCATAGATATTACAAAAAATATATTTTATACTATTAACCATGACTTAAAGTACAATAAATCTTGCAGCCACATCCACCTAAAATTAATAATCTTATAATCAAGATCCTTATGAAATAAAACTGCTACTCCTCGTTTTTTATGAGGACTTGAGGATGAGATTACTTCCCCAACCCATTTTATCTTGAGTTTGGCTGCTTCCACCCCGTCCAGATGAGTTTCCTGCAAGAAAACTAAATCCGGTTTCTCTTTAGCTAATGTTTTGATAATTAATTTCCGTTTAGCCGGTGTAGAAATCCCCCCCACATTCCATGATAACATCTTAAACCCGACTTCCAACATCTAATCTATGAAGTACAGGGCAACAATACAAGACAATGACCATAGAATACCATAAATCTGTAAAAATAAAAGGAGAGCGGAGGAGGGGGAGAGTCGGAGGAGAGAGAGAGAAGAAGAGAAAGAAGAAAAAAAAAAGGGTATAAATAAAAAAAATGGATTAAAAAAAGAATATATCACAATTTGCTGTTGCCCTCTGATGACACAACAATTTTCCCATCTCCAGGGAACACAGGAGAATAAAACACAAAAACTGAGCATGCATGCCCACCATGACAAGCAGTGATGCTTGTCCTGGGGTACCAATAGCAAACAATAAGTACCCATATTATACATAAAGACTACAATCCGGTACATCGTTCAACAAAAAAACCTTATATTATATTTAATCTCTGTCAGCATTCTAAGGTCTTCATAAAATCTTTAACTTCTGCGACTTCATTGAATACATGTTTGATACCCTTATCCTCCACTATAATTCTAGCGGGATAAAATAAACTGGCTTTTATACCTTTACTGATCAGTTGGGAACAATAAGGTGCCATCACTCTCCTCCTGGAGGATGTCTCCATGGAAAAATCCTGGAACAATAAAATCTTACTGTTCCCAAATATCAGAGTCAGCTTTTTTAAATAACTTAAGTATTTCAAGCTTATCTTGAAATTTAAGCAATTTAAATATGCACATCCTTGGTTTTAAAGGCCCGGCTGCTGAGGTTCTCCTAGGACCAATTCTATGCACCCTTTCGATTGCTAAAGGGAGAGAGTGAGCAGACATGCCAATGGCCTGAGGGAGGGTGATAGAAGTAAATTTAATAAGATCCTCATACTCGGGAAGTTCTGGTAAACCTATGATCCTAATATTATTACGCCTGGATCGATCTTCGAGATCCTCCAGGCGTAATTGCATATTATTTAGTTTAGCCTCTTGTGATTGGATTATATTCCCTTGGACAGTCACCCTATCTTCTGAGGAGATTCTATTCTCCGCTTCAACTATTCTGACAGAGAACTGCTTGACCTCAGTTGAAAGTGTCGCTATCTCCGAGGAGATAACTCCAAGTTCTTTTTTGATTACGTCAAATTGAGGGGAAAAAATGGCCGTCAATTGACCAATCAACACCTGGGTGTCGATAACTGCTGATGCCATATCAGCCGATGTATCCACACTGGTATCAGCCACTTCATTTTTTTTTTTTTTAGACTTCACAGGCATTTTTGGTGAATTATTTTTCCCCTGTGTTATAAATTTTTCCATTAAGTGAACAGTGCAAAAATAAAAAATAGACAATAAATCCCTCTACCAATACTGCGATATAATATCGCTGCGTGATTCCAGAAGCTATCTGGGGCAAAAACCTCAGTACACACACTATTGTCACTAACAAGCATTCTTTTTTTTTTTTTTTTTTGTATATTAAGTTGCACTCCGTCTACCAAGTGTTATATTACATATTTCAACCTTTGTGTGAAAATATAAAGTGTTGATGTGTTGAACGCACACAATACTTAGTGCTATCAGCCTGTGACCTAATTATGAAAAAAAAAAGGAAGGATTTTTAAATTGGCCCCCAAGGGTTATACTGCCGAATAATCCCCCACAATCTGACACTGAGTTAAGCAGCTAAATAATCATCAGAATATAATAGGATAGTATCCTCTGGGTAACAATAACCAGGACAGGCCTAATATAAAAAGATAATAGTTCCTCTCTTAACATCCACCTATGCTGGTTCAGAGGGAAATCAGAACACATACATATACTTAGATCCCCATAGTTCAGGAACAGGTCTTTCAGAAAAAAGTCCTCCCTAGGTTTTAACCTGTAAAGGAGAGTCCCTGAAATGGATTCTCTAGCCCTGAAAGGGGCTAATAATGCTGAATGAATTCCAAAATAAACGTACAGACCAGTAATTATCGTCCAGTGTTGATCCACGCCATATAAGGCCACTATAATTCAAATATCCTGGCCTGTAATAATGTTAAGGCGAAAGTAGAAGTCCTCTTTTATGGTTTAAGGCCCTACCATACATCCCGTAGGGCCTGTTCTATACATAAACTTGGGAGAGGGATTAAATGTGATAAGGAGCACTCAAGGAATGTTCGGATGTTTTAGGTTGGCCTCCCCCACTCCCTTATAGTGCCTCTAAATATCGTTAGCCTCGATCAGCACAATACATTTACGTAACCATGAAAGACTGCATATTGATCAAATACTTGCAGAGTTGTTGATGCGGTTCTGAGCAGGAGGTCTTCCGATATAGTGAACCTATACCTGCGGAGTGTCCCCGATATTTGAGCCAAGCCTCCTCAGCTCCATGACTGGAAAAGCCTCATGAATCTTTAACGCCGCTGCCACGAGAGAGTGTGACGCTGGGATCCCTCCACGCATCAGCAGCTCTCACGCACTGCAGCGCGTCTGTCCTCCGGCTAGCAACCACTGCCTCCTCCTCCACTGAAGCAAACTCCCGGCTACAGCAAGCTCCACGGTAAGGAATCTTTGACCATCTTTGACCATTTGCTAAATCAGCAGTCCCCGTCCGCTGTATCAACCGTCCTCATCCCCTGTATCAGAGATCCTCCGGCCACCACTTAAGTCAGTATAGATATGCCACTACTTAGGTCAAAAATGGATGTGCCCTAAGATCCAATTATTTAAAAAACATTAGCGGTGCACCCGCTAGCTCAACCGGCCAATATGGTTTCCTCCTCAAGCTGGCACCTCTGCCTAGCTACTGGTCCCTGGACATCTAGGGCTTATGGGGCAATGAGTGGAGGCATAGCTCACAGATCATCGACCAGCACGCCGACATGGAGCGAGTTGCTGTAAAGCTCCGCCTCCTCACCGGAAACCCTCTCCTGATATTATTCTCTAACCTCTTACTCTGTATCCAACATACTGATTTATCCTTCTCTGATAAGGATCTATCTGATTCAGAAGATCCTGCCTCAGATATTGACACTGACAAATCCTCTTATTTATTTATTTAAAATGGAGTATATTCGTTCTTTATTAAAAGAAGTGTTGATTACATTGGATATGGAGGAAACTAGTCCTCTTGATATTAAAACTAGTAAACGTTTAAATTCTGTTTATAAACCTCCTGTGGTTATTCCAGAGGTTTTTCCAGTTCCTGATGCTATTTCTGATATGATTTCTAAAGAATGGAATAGGCCTGGTACTTCTTTTTTTCCTTCTTCAAGGTTTAAAAAATTGTATCCTTTACCAGCAGTTAGATTGGAGTTTTGGGAAAAGATCCCCAAAGTTAATGGGCCATCTCTACTCTTGCTAAACGTACTACTATTCCTACGGAAGATAGTACTTCTTTTAAAGATCCTTTAGATAGGAAGCTTGAATCTTATCTAAGGAAGGCTTATTTATATTCAGGTCATCTTCTTAGGCATGCAATTTCTTTGCAGCTGCTATAACATTTTGGTTAGAAACTTTAGCGCAACAAGTATCAGATCATGATTTGTTTAGCATTGTTAAGTTGATTAAACATGCTAATAATTTCATTTGTGATGCCATTTTTGATATCATCAAAATTGATGTTAGATATATGTCTTTAGCTATTTTAGCTAGAAGAGCTTTGTGGCTCAAATCTTGGAATGCTAATATGACTTCTAAATCCAGATTGCTTTCTCTTTCTTTCCAAGGTAATAAACTATTTGGTTCTCAGTTGCATTCAATAATTTCAACTGTCACTGGGGGGAAGGGAGTTTTTTTGCCTCAGGATAAAAAACCTAAAGGTAAATCTAAAGCTTCTAACCGTTTTTGTTCCTTTCGACATAAGGAACAGAAATCTAATCCTTCCCCAAAGGAATCTGTTTCCAATTGGAAGCCTTCCTCAAATTGGAATAAATCCAAGCCTTTTAAGAGATCAAAGTCAGCCCCCAAGCATGAAGGTGCGGCCCTCATTCCAGCTCAGCTGGTAGGGGACAGATTAAAATTCTTCAAAGATGTTTGGATCAATTCGGTCCAAAATCATTTGATTCAGAGTATTGTCTCTCAGGGGTACAGAATAGAATTCATAGTAAGACCACCTGTGAGAAGATTTTTTCTCTCACACATTCCACCGAACCCAGTAAAGGCTCAGGCTTTCCTGAAGTGTATTTCAAACCTGGAGTTATCAGGGGTAATCATGCCAGTTCCGTTTTAGGAACAGGGCCTGGGATTTTTTTCAAATTTATTCAATTTCCCAAAGAAAGAAAATTCTTTCAGACCAGTTTTGGATCTAAAGATTTTTATTTTATTTTGAATCGATATGTAAGAGTACCAGCTTTCAAGATGGTGACTATAAGGACTATTCTGCCTTTTGTTCAGCAAGGGCATTATATGTCCACAATAGACTTAACAGGAAGCATATCTTCATATTCCAATTCATCCGGATCACTATCAGTTCCTGAGATTCTCTTTTCTAGACAAGCATTACCAATTTGTTGCTCTTCCTTTTGGCCTAGCAACAGCTCCAAGAATCTTTTCAAAGGTTCTCGGTGCCCTACTCTCTGTAATCAGAGAGCGGGTATTGCGGTGTTTTCTTATTTGGACAATATCTTGGTACTCGCTCAGTCTTTACGTTCTGCAGAATCTCACGTGAATCAACTTGTGTTGTTTCTTCAAAGACATGGTTGGAGGATCAATTTACCAAAAAGTTCCTTGATTCCTCAGACAAAGGTAACCTTTTTAGGTTTCCAGATAGATTCAGTGTCCATGACTTTGTCTCTAACAGACAATAGACGTTTGAAATTGGTTGCAGCCTGTCGGAACCTTCAGTCTCAGTCATTCCCTTCAGTAGCTATGTGCATGGAAGTTTTAGGTCTCATGACTGCAGCATCGGACGCGATCCCCTTTGCTCGTTTTTATATGAGACCTCTCCAGCTTTGTATGCTGAACCAATGGTGCAGGGATTATACAAAGATATCACAATTAATATCCTTAAATCCCAATGTTTGACTTTCTCTGACTTGGTGGTTAGATCACCATCGTATAATTTTAGGGGCCTCTTTCGTTCGTCCAACCTGGACTGTTATCACAACAGATGCGAGTCTTTTGGGGAGCTGTTTGGGGATCTCTAACAACACAAGGGGTTTGGAAATCTCAAGAGGCGAGATTACCAATCAATATTTTGGAACTCCGTGCAATTCTTAGGGCTCTTCAGTTTTGGCCTCTGTTGAAGAGAGAACCGTTCATTTGTTTTCAGACAGACAATATCACAACTGTGGCATATGTCAATCATCAGGGTGGGAATCACAGTCCTCAAGCTATGAAAGAAGTATCTCGGATACTTGTTTGGGCGGAATCCAGCTCCTGTCTAATTTCTGCGGTTCATATCCCTGGTATAGACAATTGGGAGGAGGATTATCTCAGTCGTCAGACTTTACATCCGGGAGAATGGTCTCTCCATCCAGATGTGTTTTCTCAAATTGTTCAGATGTGGGGGCTTCCAGAAATAGATCTGATGGCTTCTCATCTAAACAAAAACTTCCCAGGTACCTGTCTAGGTCCAGAGATCCTCAGGCGGAAGCAGTGTATGCATTGACACTTCCTTGGTGTTATCAACCGGCTTATATTTTTCCGCCTCTAGTTCTTCTTCAAAGAGTGATCTCCAAAATCATCATGGAGCAGTCGTTTGTGCTGCTGGTGGCTCCAGCATGGCCTCACAGGTTTTGGTATGCGGATCTTGTTTGGATGTCCAGTTGCCAACTTTGGCCCCTTCCATTAAGGCCAGAACTTGTGTCTCAAGGTCCATTTTTCCATCAGGATCTCAAATCATTAAATTTGAAGGTATGGAAATTGAAAGCTTAGTGCTTAGTCATAGAGGTTTCTCTGACTCAGTGATTAATACTATGTTGCAGGCTCATAAATCTGTTTCTAGAAAGATTTATTATCGAGTTTGGAAGACTTACATTTCATGGTGTTCTTCTCATAAATTCTCTTGGCATTCTTTTAGAATTCCTAGAATTTTACAGTTTCTTCAGGATGGTTTGGATAAAGGTTTGTCTGCAAGTTCCTTGAAAGGACAAATCTCTGCTCTTTCTGTTTTATTCCACAGGAAAATTGGTAAACTTCCTGATATTCATTGTTTTGTACAGGCTTTGGTTCGTATCAAGCCTGTCATTAAATCAATCTCTCCTCCTTGGTGTCTTAATTTGGTATTGAAGGCTTTACAGGCTCCTCAATTTGAGCCTATGAATTCTTTGGACATTAAACTACTTTCCTGGAAAGTGTTGTTCCTTTTTGCCATCTCTTCTGCTAGAAGAGTTTCTGAATTATCTGCTCTCTCTTGTGAATCTCCTTTTATGATTTTTCATCAGGATAAGGCAGCTTTGCAGACTTCATTTAAATTCTTACCTAAGGTTGTGAATTCTAACAACATTAATAGAGAAATTGTTGTCCCTTCTTTGTGTCCTAATCCTAAGAATTCTTTGGAGAGATCTTTACATTCTTTGGATGTGGTGAGAGCTCTGAAATATTATGTTGAAGCCACTAAAGATTTTAGGAAGACTTCTATTCTATTTGTTATCTTTTCTGGTTCCAGGAAAGGTCAGAAGGCTTCTGCCGTTTCTTTGACATTGTGGTTAAAGCTTTTGATTCATCAAGCTTATTTGGAGTCGGGTAAAGCCCCACCTCAGAGAATTACAGCTTATTCTACTAGATCAGTTTCCACTTCTTGGGCTTTTAAGAATGAAGCTTCAGTTGATCAGATTTGCAAAGCAGCAACTTGGTCTTCTTTGCATACATTTACTAAATTCTACCATTTTGATGTGTTTGCTTCTTCGGAAGCAGTTTTTGGTAGGAAAGTTTCAGTTTTATTCTTCTGCTTATGATTTAAGTTTTTATTTTTATTTTATTTTTTTTTCAGAAATTGCTTTTATTATCATATGTAACATATAACATATTGTGCTTGCATATTTTGCACATCATAACAGAAAGATAAATTATACAATGCAAAAAAAAACTAAAAATAAAAATAATAAATGTAAACAGTAAAGTCTGTGGTCCATTCTTGTTTTCCTGAAAACTTTGTATGAATTATTATCAGATATAAAAGGACAACAAATAGATATAAACTAAGAATAGTTGACTTGTACATTCAAAACTTCAACATCTCTCCTAAATCAGTAACTCTCCTGACATGGTCTGTGTTGGTATACTATTAGCTTGTCTTTGGCTATTTAGCTTGTACACCAGGATTGATATGGGGCCTGACAGTTGTGAGGGTGTTGGCTTGCTCTCTGTATTTTGCTTCTGTGTACATTATCCAAGGTTCCCATATTTTTATGAATGTGTCTTTAGTTGCCATTAAATCTGCTACTGAACTAGACATTTTGTATAAATAATATATTTTTTGTTGAATTATGAAGAACCCTGGTGGTTCATTTTTCCAGTATCTAGCAAGGCATAATCTCGTGGCTGTACATAATTGAGCAATTAATTTATTTTGTTTTGGTAGGAATCCTCTCATTGGGAGGTGTAGCAAAGCATGTTCCGGTAATAATGTTACTTCTCTGTCATATATGTCTTGCAATAATTTGTTTGTTTCTTGCCATAAGTGTTGTATTTTTTCACAGTGCCACCACATATGCATATAGGTGCCAATCTCTCCGCATCCTCTGAAACATAAATTACTATTTTGGTTTCCTATCTTATGTAGTCTAGTGGGGTATAAATACCATCTATAGGCTGATTTTAGGTAATTTTCCTGTAATGCGGAGTTAATCGTGAACTTTGTACCCTGTCTGAGTGTCTGAATCCAGTCTGTAATTGCCCATTCCTTTCCTAAATCAGCTTCCCATTTGTCCATTGTTGATGTTTTGTTCGTGTTATTATTTATATTGAATATTAGGTATCATTTAGTTATGGAGCCTTTTGGCCTAGTTTTAGAAAGACATATGGATTCAAAGGGGGTGGTAACGCGTGTGGTTGATGTACCCATAATTTCATGTACTCTAGAGCGTAACTGGAAGTAGTGGTACCACGTATGTGTGTCTAAAGGGTCTAGTTCATTGTATTGGTTATGTGTCATGAATGTCCCATTAATGAGGGTGTCTGCTATCCTGTACAGTCCTCTGTTAGCCCATTTATTCTGTACTATCTTATCTATGGAGGAGTTGAGATCAGTTAGAGGGGTTATCGGGGATTTGGTGTTTGTGATTTGATAATAATGTGTTAATTTGTCCCAGATATATAATGTGTGTGTAATGGATATGAATCGCTTCCCCTGCTGGGGCCTGCTTTGTTTTGTGGACCATAGAAGTTTGGCTATATTATTAACTCCTATTATGTTAGCTTCTAATTGCGCCCATTGTATGTTTTTATCTCTTGTACACCATAAAGCTGTTTGTGCCATTCTGGCGGCGTTGTAATATGATATCAAATGGGGTATACCCATTCCTCCCCCGTCTCTATGTCTGGTCATAATATGCTTGTTAATCCTAGCTTTTTTATTTTGCCAAATAAAAACATAATTTATGCTTACCTGATAAATTCCTTTCTTCTGTAGTGTGATCAGTCCACGGGTCATCATTACTTGTGGGATATTAACTGCTCCCCTACAGGAAGTGCAAGAGGATTCACCCAGCAGAGTTGCTATATAGCTCCTCCCCTCTACGTCACCTCCAGTCATTCGACCAAGGACCAACGAGAAAGGAGAAGCCAAGGGTGTAGTGGTGACTGGAGTATAATTTAAAAAATATTTACCTGCCTTAAAAAACAGGGCGGGCCGTGGACTGATCACACTACAGAAGAAAGGAATTTATCAGGTAAGCATAAATTATGTTTTCTTCTGTTAAGTGTGATCAGTCCACGGGTCATCATTACTTGTGGGATACCAATACCAAAGCAAAAGTACACGGATGACGGGAGGGATAGGCAGGCTCTTTATACAGAAGGAACCACTGCCTGAAGAACCTTTCTCCCAAAAATAGCCTCCGAGGAAGCAAAAGTGTCAAATTTGGAAAATTTGGAAAAAGTATGAAGCGAAGACCAAGTTGCAGCCTTGCAAATCTGTTCAACAGAGGCCTCATTCTTAAAGGCCCAAGTGGAAGCCACAGCTCTAGTGGAATGAGCTGTAATTCTTTCAGGAGGCTGCTGTCCAGCAGTCTCATAAGCTAAACGAATTATGCTACGAAGCCAAAAAGAGAGAGAGGTAGCAGAAGCTTTTTGACCTCTCCTCTGACCAGAGTAAACGACAAACAGGGAAGACGTTTGTCGAAAATCTTTAGTTGCCTGTAAATAAAATTTAAGGGCACGAACTACATCCAGATTGTGCAAAAGACGTTCCTTCCTCGAAGAAGGATTTGGGCACAAGGATGGAACAACAATCTCCTGATTGATATTCCTGTTAGTGACTACCTTAGGTAAGAACCCAGGCTTAGTACGCAGAACTACCTTATCCGAGTGAAAAATCAAATAAGGAGAATCACAATGTAAGGCTGATAACTCAGAGACTCTTCGAGCCGAGGAAATAGCCATTAAAAATAGAACTTTCCAAGATAACAACTTTATATCAATGGAATGAAGGGGTTCAAACGGAACACCCTGTAAAACGTTAAGAACAAGGTTTAAACTCCATGGTGGAGCCACAGCTTTAAACACAGGTTTAATCCTGGCCAAAGCCTGACAAAAAGCCTGAACGTCTGGAACTTCTGACAGACGCTTGTGTAACAGAATGGACAGAGCTGAGATCTGTCCCTTTAAGGAACTAGCGGATAACCCCTTTTCTAAACCTTCTTGTAGAAAAGACAATATCCTAGGAATCCTAACCTTACTCCAAGAGTAACCTTTGGATTCGCACCAATATAGGTATTTACGCCATATTTTATGGTAAATCTTTCTGGTAACAGGCTTCCTAGCCTGTATTAAGGTATCAATAACTGACTCAGAAAAACCACGCTTTGATAAGATCAAGCGTTCAATTTCCAAGCAGTCAGCTTCAGAGAAGTTAGATTTTGATGTTTGAAAGGACCCTGAATCAGAAGGTCCTGTTTCAGAGGTAACGACCAAGGTGGACAGAATGACATGTCCACCAGATCTGTATACCAAGTCCTGCGTGGCCATGCAGGCGCTATTAGAATCACTGATGCTTTCTCCTGTTTGATTCTGGCAATCAATCGAGGAAGCATCGGGAAAGGTGGAAACACATGAGCCATCCTGAAGGTCCATGGTGCTGTCAAGGCATCTATCAGGACCGCTCCCGGATCCCTGGATCTGGACCCGTAGCGCGGAAGCTTGGCGTTCTGTCGAGACGCCATGAGATCTATCTCTGGTTTGCCCCAACGTCGAAGTATTTGGGCAAAGACCTCTGGATGAAGTTCCCACTCCCCCGGATGAAAAGTCTGACGACTTAAGAAATCCGCCTCCCAGTTCTCCACTCCCGGGATGTGGATTGCAGACAGGTGGCAAGAGTGAGACTCTGCCCAGCGAATTATCTTTGATACTTCCATCATTGCTAGGGAGCTTCTTGTCCCTCCCTGATGGTTGATATAAGCTACAGTCGTGATGTTGTCCGACTGGAACCTGATGAACCCCCGAGTTGCTAACTGGGGCCAAGCCAGAAGAGCATTGAGGACTGCTCTCAATTCCAGAATGTTTATTGGAAGAAGACTCTCCTCCTGATTCCATAGTCCCTGAGCCTTCAGAGAATTCCAGACAGCGCCCCAACCTAGTAGGCTGGCGTCTGTTGTTACAATTGACCAGTCTGGCCTGCTGAATGGCATTCCCCTGGACAGATGTGGCCGATAAAGCCACCATAGAAGAGAATTTCTGGTCTCTTGAATGGAATGAAGGACACGGCATGCACTTTGAAGTTTTGTTAACCTGTCCTCTGTCAGGTAAATCTTCATTTCTACAGAATCTATCAGAGTCCCCAGGAAGGGAACTCTTGTGAGTGGAAAGAGAGAACTTTTCTCTTCGTTCACTTTCCATCCATGCGACCTTAGAAATGCCAGTACTATCTTTGTATGAGATTTGGCAGTTTGAAAGCTTGAAGCTTGTATCAGTATGTCGTCTAAGTACGGAGCTACTGAAATTCCTCGCGGTCTTAGTACCGCCAGAAGAGTGCCCAGAACCTTTGTGAAGATTCTTGGAGCCGTAGCCAGTCCGAATGGAAGAGCTACAAACTGGTAATGCCTGTCTAAAAAGGCAAACCTTAGATACCGGTAATGACTTCTGTGAATCGGTATGTGAAGGTAAGCATCCTTTAAATCCACTGTGGTCAAGTACTGACCCTCTTGGATCATGGGCAAAATTGTTCGAATAGTTTCCATCTTGAACGATGGAACTCTTAGGAATTTGTTTAGGATCTTTAAATCCAAGATTGGCCTGAAGGTTCCCTCTTTTTTGGGAACTACAAACAGATTTGAGTAAAACCCTTGTCCTTGTTCCAACCGCGGAACTGGATGGATCACTCCCATTAATAAAAGATCTTGTACGCAGCGTAGAAACGCTTCCTTCTTTGTTAGGTTTGTTGACAACCTTGACAGATGAAATCTCCCTCTTGGGGGAGAGGATTTGAAGTCCAGAAGGTATCCCTGAGATATGATCTCTAACGCCCAGGGATCCTGAACATCTCTTGCCCAAGCCTGGGCGAAGAGGGAAAGTCTGCCCCCCACTAGATCCGGTCCCGGATCGGGGGCCCTCAATTCATGCTGTCTTAGGGGCAGCAGCAGGTTTTCTGGCCTGTTTGCCCCTGTTCCAGGACTGGTTAGGTTTCCAGCCTTGTCTGTAGCGAGCAACAGCTCCTTCCTGTTTTGGTGCAGAGGAAGTTGATGCTGCTCCTGCTTTGAAATTACGAAAGGAACGAAAATTGGACTGTCTAGCCTTGGCTTTGGCCTTGTCCTGAGGCAGGGCATGACCTTTACCTCCTGTAATGTCAGCAATAATCTCTTTCAAGCCGGGCCCGAATAAGGTCTGCCCTTTGAAAGGAATATTAAGCAATTTAGATTTAGACGTAACATCAGCTGACCAGGATTTTAGCCACAGAGCTCTGCGTGCCTGAATGGCGAATCCTGAATTTTTAGCCGCAAGTTTAGTTAAATGTACTACGGCATCTGAAATAAATGAATTAGCTAACTTAAGGAATTTAAGTTTGTGTGTGATGTCATCTAGTGTGGATGATTGAAGTGTCTCTTCCAGAGACTCAAACCAAAATGCTGCTGCAGCCGTGACAGGCGCAATACATGCAAGAGGTTGCAATATAAACCCTTGTTGAACAAACATTTTCTTAAGGTAACCCTCTAATTTTTTATCCATTGGATCTGAAAAAGCACAGCTATCCTCCACTGGGATAGTGGTACGCTTAGCAAAAGTAGAAACTGCTCCCTCCACCTTAGGGACCATTTGCCATAAGTCCCGTGTGGCGGCGTCTATTGGAAACATTTTTCTGAATATAGGAGGGGGTGAGAAAGGCACACCGGGTCTATCCCACTCCTTAGTAACAATGTCAGTAAGTCTCTTAGGTATAGGAAAAACGTCAGTACTCGTCGGTACCGCAAAATATTTATCCAACCTACACATTTTTTCTGGGATTGCAACTGTGTTACAATCATTCAGAGCCGCTAATACCTCCCCTAGTAACACACGGAGGTTCTCAAGCTTAAATTTAAAATTTGAAATGTCTGAGTCCAGTTTATTTGGATCAGAACCGTCACCCACAGAATGAAGCTCTCCGTCTTCATGTTCTGCAAACTGTGACGCAGTATCAGACATGGCCCTTGCATTATCAGCGCACTCTGTTCTCATCCCAGAGTGATCACGTTTACCTCTTAGTTCTGGTAGTTTAGCCAAAACTTCAGTCATAACAGTAGCCATATCTTGTAATGTGATTTGTAATGGCCGCCCAGATGCACTCTGCGCTACAATATCACGCACCTCCTGAGCGGGAGATGCAGGTACTGACACGTGAGGCGAGTTAGTCGGCATAACTCTCCCCTCGTTGTTTGGTGAAATATGTTCAATTTGTACAGATTGACTATTTTTTAAAGTAGCATCAATACATTTAGTACATAAATTTCTATTGGGCTCCACTTTGGCATTAACACATATAGCACAGATAATATCTTCCTCTGAATCAGACATGTTTAACACACTAGCAAATAAACAGCAACTTGGAAATACTTTTCAAAGTAATTTACAAATAATATGAAAACGAACTGTGCCTTTAAGAAGCACAGAAAAATATTATAACAGATAAAATAATTAAGTTATAGCATCAATCTTTGTCAGAATATACAGTTTTAGCAAAGGATTGTTCCCCTCAGCAAATGATAACTAACCCAGGCAGCAGAAAAAAAATACACAAATAAACGTTTTTTATATCACAGTCAATACAATCAGCACAGCTCTGCTGTATGATTACTTCCCTCAAAAAAGACTCTTGAGATCCCTGAACTCTGTAGAGATGAACCGGATCATGCAGGAAGAAAATGAACCTCTGACTGAGTTTTTCTGATGCATAGTGAAAGCACCAAAATGGCCCCTCCCCCACACACATAACAGTGAGAGGGATCAGTGAACTGCTCTAATTTAAATCAAAACTATTGCCAAGTGGAAAAAAAGTGCCCAAAACATTTTTTCACCCAGTACCTCAGAGAAAAAAACGTTTTTACATGCCAGCAAAAAAACATTTTACCTCAATAATTAATTGTCATTTAAAACCTATTGCAAGTCCCTGCAAAATAGGTTAAGTCTATGTATACAGTTTAAAAGCCAGAGAAGTACCATTTCCCAGAAAACTGAAGTGTAAAATATACATACATGACAGCCTGATATCAGCTACATCTACTGCATTCAAGGCTGAGTTTACATTATAACGGTATGGCAGGATTTTCTCATCAATTCCATGTCAGAAAATAATAAACTGCTACATACCTCTTTGCAGATTAATCTGCCTGCTGTCCCCTGATCTGAAGTTTACCTCACTCCTCAGATGGCCGAGAAACAGCAATATGATCTTAACTACTCCGGCTAAAATCATAGAAAAACTCAGGTAGATTCTTCTTCAAATTCTACCAGAGAAGGAATAACACACTCCGGTGCTATTATAAAATAACAAACTTTTGATTGAAGATATAAAAACTAAATATATCACCATAGTCCTCTCACACATCCTATCTAGTCGTTGGGTGCAAGAGAATGACTGGAGGTGACGTAGAGGGGAGGAGCTATATAGCAACTCTGCTGGGTGAATCCTCTTGCACTTCCTGTAGGGGAGCAGTTAATATCCCACAAGTAATGATGACCCGTGGACTGATCACACTTAACAGAAGAAAGAGAGAATATCGTTTTGTAAACTATGTAATTCCCTTATTGGGATGGATATAGGTAAAGATCTGAACAGGTAAAGAAGTTTTGGTAGGATTGTCATTTTAGATACTATAATCCTTCCCAGGAATGATATTTTGTATTTCGTCCATTTGGACATAAGTTGCCGTATTTGTGCGAATAGGGGTTTGTAATTATATTTAAAAAGTGCATAGACATCAGTCGTGATGTGAATTCCCAAGTATTTTATAGTTTTGCTTGCCCATTTAAATGTTGAAATTAGCCTCTAACAATTTTTTAGTATGTGATGGTAGATGGATTCCTATGGCTTCGCAATTATCTTCATTTATTTTATATCCTGACACCGCTCCAAACTGTTGTAGGATATTATATAAGGGTGGTAAAGAAAGTGTGGGTTTTGTAAGGGTTAAAATGACATCATCTGCAAATGATGCAAGTTTATATATTGTATTAGTTACTTTAATTCCTGAGATATCTGTACATTCCCTAATTTTAAGTGCTAGGGGTTCTATGCACAAGGCGAACAACAGTGGGGAGAGGGGGCATCCTTGTCTTGTTCCATTTCGGATTGGTATTGATTTAGAGTTATATCCTGCTAGTCTAATATATGCTTCAGGAGTTGAGTACAGTAGTGAGATAGCGTTTAAGAATTCTCCTCGTATTCCTACTTTAGTCAATAAGGCGGTCATGTAGCTCCAGTTTACTCTATCGAATGCCTTCTCTGCATCCAACGAAAGGAGCAGAGAAGGCACTCCATGTACCGCATAATTTATTAAATTGATGACTTTACGGGGTATTGTCTGGCGCTTCCCTGGATTTAATGAAACCCACTTGATCTGAATGTATCAATTTAGTTAGGGGATCGTTTAGTCTATTTGCCAGTATTTTGGTGAACAGTTTTATGTCTTGGTTTATAAGGGAGATGGGCCTATAATTTTGGCATAACTGCTTATTTTTCCCCGGTTTAGGGATAACTGATATTCTGGCCAGGAGCATTTCTTTTGGGATTTCACTTCCTTTCATTATAGAATTAAAGATAGTGACTAATTGTGGGGCTAATATATTTTTGAAGGTTTTATAAAATATTCCGGAATAAACATCTGGTCCTGGAGCTTTGTTTGGCTTAAGATCTTTTATGGCAAGCAAAACCTCTGTTACTGAAATGGGGTTGTTTAGGATTGTAACGTCAGATTGAGACAATTGAGGCATTGTACTGTCTGCTAGGAACTTATTTAGTGTTTCATCCGCTTCTTGATTCACTTTGGGAGTCGGGAGATTATAGAGTGCATTATAATAGTCAGCAAAGGAGTTTGCAATTTCTAGGGGGTCATTTGTTACCTTTCCTGTCGGTGTATGTATCTGTGGTACCGCTGTAGCTCTAGTGATTTCCTTTAATTTGTTTGCTAACATTCTATCCGGTTTGTTGGAGTGGATAAAATAGTGTGTATCTAGTAGTTTTATGGATTTGTTAGCTTCATTTGAGAGGAGATTGTCTAGTTCTTTGTTTTTCTGTTTCAGTTGTTTGTTATTAGCATTGCTTGGGTGTGCTATCACTTCCCTTTTCAGGTTTGAAATGTCTGTTCTCAGTTTTCCTATATGTGATTGGTGGAGTCTATGCTGCCTTGCTGATTCAGTCATCGGGTAACCTCTAACGAAAGCCTTGAGTGCTCCCCATTGGTGTAATGGGTTAAGTGTAGATCCATTATTTGCTGCTATAAAGTGGGTAAGTTCATCTAATAATTTTTGTTTAACAAGTGGGTCCCCTATTATTTTAGGGTAAAATGCCTTTTATTTTTATTTTTTGAGAATAAACTTATATTTGGGTTGTGGATTTATTTTTTTCAGCGAAATGGCTGTTTTTATTTTATCCCTCCCTCTCTAGTGACTCTTCTGTGGACTTCCACATCTTGGGTATTGCTATCCCATGCGTCACTAGCTCATGGACTCTTGCCAATTACATGAAAGAAAACATAATTTATGTAAGAACTTACCTGATAAATTAATTTCTTTCATATTGGCATGAGGCCCACCCTTTTTTATGGTGGTTATGATTTTTTTGTATTATGGTTATGATTTTTTTGTATAAAGCACAATTATTTTACTCCTTTCTTTATCACCCCACTTCTTGGCTATTTGTTAAACTGAATTGTGGGTGTGGTGAGGGGTGCATTTATAGGCATTTTGAGGTTTGGGAAACTTTGCCCCTCCTGGTAGGATTGTATATCCCATACGTCACTAGCTTATGGACTCTTGCCAATATGAAAGAAATGAATTTATCAGGTAAGTTCTTAAATAAATTATGTTTTTCTACTTGATTTCCAATTACTAATTACAATAGAAAAACACTGAAATGGACTTCCGGTGGGCAGTACACCAACATGGACACAAACTGATGTTGTTCTCTGATAGCCTTTAAAGTTTCAGATAGCTAGTGGTTGAAAGCTATCCCTTGGCAATCACTGTGACCTGGAAACAATCTGTATCAAGATTAACCATCTCTTGGCCGCCGAGGAGTCACCTGAGTATTCTAACGCCATCAGGCTTTTTACACCCTGACAAAATGGAACATATTACTCTTAACTTAACTGAATTGCTTTCACCTTTATTTGACTCCCTGTCTGCATCGATGGGGGAACTTCTAGATGAAGTCCACCTGTATAAGAAGACAGGTAATGGGGAGGCGGTGCCGCTCAAGTCCGTGAACTTGCGGCAGAAGTCGGAAACCAATCCGAGCAGGGTTCAAAGGGTCCGTAAGCGCAGCATGCGACATACGCATTAGCGTGGTGCCAGCTGAAAAAAAGGCTGAGCCAACCAAGAAACGTCAGGAAAAAGATAGGTGGCACTCCAAGGTATAGGATGAAAAATGTAAAATATATCCTTTATTCAAAAATTAAAAGTTAACACTCATAGTGCAAAAACATGTTTAGAGGAGGAGGAGACCTTAAATGTTTTGTGCCCTGCGGCACTTAATAATAGGCATAATCTCCTTCACGTATGGAAACAATTTATACCTTTCACAGCCAATCAAAACAGCACAAATAGTTGCCATATCAACAGGTGTGTTCAGTACACAATACATGTTCCTAACTTAACGTGCGGCATGAGTACATAGATTTCTTTCATGTAATTGGCAAGAGTCCATGAGCTAGTGACGTATGGGATATACAATCCTACCAGGAGGGGCAATGTTTCCCAAACTTCAAAATGCCTATAAATACACCCCTCACCACACCCACAATTCAGTTTTACAAACTTTGCCTCCTATGGAGGTGGTGAAGTAAGTTTGTGCTAAGATTTCTACGTTGACATGCGCTTCTCAGCATTTTGAAGCCTGATTCCTCTCAGAGTACAGCGAATGTCAGAGGAACGTGGAGAGTATTACCTATTGAATGCAGTGATTTCCCAAACTGGGGTCTATTTCATAGGTTCTCTGTTATCGGTCATAGAGATTCATCTCCTACCTCCCTTTTCAGATCGACGATATACTCTCATATACCATTAACTCTACTGATAACTGTTTCAGTACTGGTTTGGCTATCTGCTATATGTGGATGGGTGTCTATGGTAAGTATGTTTTTATTTCTTAAGACACCTCAGCTATGGTTTGGCACTTTATGCATTTATATAAATTACTAAATATATGTATTGTACTTTATATTTAATAAGAGAAGGGTTAGAATACTGGCACTAGTTTAGTGTGTACAGGAATATATGGAACTAGTGGATGTTCCGGTGCTTACCCACCTAATATATAACAGTAAAGAGAGAAAGAGGTAAGAGAACCTCAAAGAAAGCAGGTGGTTTGAACTAGCACTCATTCCTGTCTAACATAATTAAAAATTAACCTTTAATAAGTATAGTTAATACCGGCCTAAATACCACAGTGTACCAAACATTTAAAACTAAGTCACAAATGTCCCCCTGTTTCCTGGCCGATAGCAGCTCCCTCGGCTTCAGGTGACAGGGACAATGGACTAATAGATTTAAAAGCAACAATCATTAACATGCAAATAAATGCACAAAAATATTAGCAGCAAACTAGTTTCGGCTGTGCTATCAGCCTTTCTCAATGCTATGGACATCGAGGCCCGGGTGCCACCCCTTTAAATAGCACTAACCTTAACCTTTCAACCAATCATTGTTTCATATGAGGATACTCCTACTTTTGATCCAATCCCTGTTTATTACTATATTGTGACGTGCACAGGCAGTAGCCCAACAAGTATTCATATGTTAAAATAGTTACAAATGCAATCCAATATACTACATGTGTTTCATTCTAATTTGCGCTTCCCATGTTATATGTAATCGGTCGATATATTTAGGATACGTAATAGTGTGTTTGTTTACATGTGGTTTCGATCGCTTATGATACTTTAAACATATGCAACTTGTAAAGTGTGCAACTAGTCCCCTCCGTGCAATACGATTAGGATAAGGGCAGTATTTTCTCTTGTTTTTCTAATACTCTATGTGATCATGTGATTAAGAACAGCACGTAAGAGAGTTATTTTCATTGGACCCTGAGGACACACCCTATTCTGGCGTCGTCCAATCAGACATACGTTTTTCTGTGTCAAGACAACGTAATATCACATTAGAATATTACTGTGTAATAGAGCAAACAACTAATTTTCTGTCTTTAACCATTATATTATTCAACATTAAGGATATCGATGCTAGTTTATACCCCTTTGCAAGTAAAACTTATGTTTAGGGTGATATAGATTTATCCCAGTATAACTCGTGGTTAGGGATTTTTATTGATTCGATTTCCACTTGCGCCTTAGGTGACCGACATTCAGAGTACTGTGTTTGTTATACATATAGGAAGTAAATTGCCTTCAAATTCATGTATTACATATATTCATCTTATATCTTGATATTGTTTCATGATCAATACATAAGGCGTTATAAGACGTGTATTAGTTTAGTCACAAGGTGTCCCTGGAAATTCGAAATCCCTTATTGCAGTGAGTGGTCCATGTTCAAGTGACATGCTCAAATATTCTTGTGTGTTGTCTTCCTATAATAAGGATAATTGGATTACTGCCATAGAGTAATAATCTATGTGGGTTCCAACTTAATTCTCCATAAATTATGCTGATCTGTATGTTGTTCGACTGCCTCATATTAGATTTAGTATCACAGTTATGAGAGGTATCTCAGATGTAGATATATAAATATATATATATATGAAACTTCTAATATTGAATATGACAAAACATATAGAGTGTACAGTCTTTCTAGCATCACATAGCCTGTAATAGCACCATACTTTCTTAGTGTGAAAACACATATTAGTATTATGGAATATTAGGCTAAGGTTATTCACATACTATACGTTTTTCTGGTAATCAATCTCTATAATTAAAACAGAGTGTGTAAATTGCATATAAAATTATTAGAATATGGGAAGAATAGGTTAAAGGTATAAGGAGTGCTATGGGCGGCCATTAGACACCTTCAAATTTGTTAATTATTACACAAAACTTGTATGATATTGTATGATTAATGAATACCTATTTTCTGAGGGTCCCACTACCTCTCTCATTAAATTCCCTGTTTCTGAATAAATTCAGGTTAGACTAGTGGGTAGTATTGATATTAAAGAGGAGGTTGTTAGTCAGAACTTTATTAGGTATAATTCAGTAACCATAATACATAAGTAGTTGTTTATTGTGATAAAAGAATACGGTGATCTAGTAAAATATAATAAAATAAAATAGATTGATGGATAATACCTGTCTCATGGATTAATATCAAAATTCAGTCAACAAAGTTTTTAAAGAAATACCCAATAGTTGTTGGCCTCGTTCATTCCATTGGGTATAATTGAATTAAGTCTGAAAATCCAACCTGTTTCTTTTTGAAGTAGGGTATTTTCACAGTTACAGTGAGTAGGAGAGTGACGTCGCTACAGCCTGAAGAGGGTGTGTGCGCTGTTATCCAATTGCAGCCCCAGAATGTCGGCAAAAAGAAAGAGAAGCACTGTTGGCGCGGTGCCAGCTAAAAATGCGAATCAAGCCAAATCCAATAGTAGAAGGTAGAGGGAAGCAGCACTCTTACTCCATAGTCCATAAAATCCAAAGGTTTATTACAAAAATGTTTAAAACAAGTAGACAAGTAGACAAGCACAGCACAGTACAAATGCAAGCTATACAGGTGGAGGGGGGGGAGCAAATCCTTACATGTTTCGTGCTATGCAGCACTTAATCATAGGATAGCTCACCACCTGTGCAGCACACCTTTAAAGGAGCAATGGCCAATCACAGATTCCAAGCCATAGTATACCTAAAATAGATGTCTTAAAGGTATACCGCACAGGTGTGAGAAGAAATGGTGTAACATGGCAATACAAAAAGAGTACTTATTACATAGAAAGTACAATAAGAAAACCAGAATGCATATAGAGAAAAAAATATATAAAATACAAACGCCAACATAAAAAGTAAAAAGAAGAATGGAAAATTTAGAAAAGTTTGTTTCTCTATATAAACATAAAAATAAATGTGAAAAAAAAACACATCAATAGATCATGTTACACAAGATCCGGATTAGTCTCAAAAGAAAAATGATTATAAATTTGATTATAAATCTAAGAAAAATGGAATTATAGTAAAGAAAAATATATATATATCTCCATATGCACAAGGCAAGACGGAAATCAAAAAGATTTTAAAGACAATATAACACATGTCAAATAGAATATACAACTTTTGATGAAATTTTAGCAAAAATAGTATTGATTTTTTGAATATTATTGATTTTTTAAAAATGTCATGCACTTATTGTATTCATATTCATATTGCTATGTTGACAGTGGGATTGAAAATTCTGAACATAACTTATATCTTCAGAATTCAGAATTTCAGAGTCTGATATCCCTGTACTATAATACTGTCAATGAAAACAGGAAATCATTAAGAAAGTAGTTCAGCTCAAATTGTTATCAACTCCCATGGTTAACCTTAAATCATCATTCATATCTTTACACATTTATTCATATTTTTTCATATTTTTTTTCTTATTTTTTTCATATTTTTTCATATTTTTTCACAGTGGTAGATAAATACAAAAACAAAAAAAGTTAATGTGAAAACATATACAGATATGTATAATTGTATATATCAATGTGTGAAAATATGAAAATATGAGGATGTGAGGATGTGATACTAGATATAAAAAAAGTGAATATTCTTAATAAGACTATGACTATAACTATAAGCGTCTACATTGATGGGACTTCTTTAAGATGGCACAAGTTACTCCACAAAGTAACTGATGTCCCATTCCTTATTTAGACCAAGCGGTGCCCTCGTGTTAAGTTTCCAAATCCAAAAAAGTTCTTTCTTGGACAATATATTGTAAATGTTTCCTCCCCTAATGGGCTTTTTGGCTATGTCTATTACCTTTACAGTAAATTTAGGCTGATCAGTAAAATGTAAGCAATTAAAATGTCTTGCTACACTCGAATCCTTGTTATAGTTTTTAATATCCCTTCTGTGCTCTCCTATTCTCGATCTAAGGGCACGGGAGGTCTGACCAACATACTGTTCAGAACAAAGGGTACAGTCTATAAGATAGACGACAAATGTTGTACTACAATTAGCATAATGATTAATCTTAAAATTCTGTTTGGTTACATGACTGGTGAATTCAGCCTCCATAGATATCTGTAAGCAAGTGAGACAATTTCTAGATAGACATCTAAAAGTGCCCTTCTTATTAAGCCACTGGCACCCCCTTGGACCAACTTGGCTATTCACCATGCTGGGCGAAAGTTTTTTAGCAAGTGTGGGGGCCTTTTTAGGCACAAATTTAACCTTATCTACAATATTTACTAGAATATCATCACCTTTAAGTATAGATAAGTTTCCTTTAATAATTTTACATAAATCATTAAATTGTGAAGAAAATTCTGTCGAGAATACTACTATATCCTTATCACACATTGCTTTTTTGGCCTTGTTATTCCTCTTTCCTTCTTTAGGATTATAGGTACTTCTCACCTCATCTAAGGACTGCTGTAGTACACTCCGATGTTGGTGTTTTAATCCATTATTTAGCACATTTTTTGCACTTTACTTAGCAATGGAGGGGGAGGCAATTAGTCTCAATAAATCGATTTTTGATATACAAGGCAGAAAAACATATTTTCAATCAGTGTTCTCAGTGGGAGAGAATGACTTTATTGAAAAAGATATGAAGAGTCTGTTCAATCAGTTGGAAAGATTGCTCATGATGGACTTACGCTTGATGTGGGATGCTGTAGCTTTTGAACACTATGTGCAATCTAAAAGAATCCCTCGAGGATTAAGAATTAAAAAGTTCCCTTCATATGACCTTAATGATGACGCTCTAACAACGGAGTGGAAGGATGCCCTTACAACCTGTTCTTTAACCATTATGGACATTTTGATAAGAAGCAAAAATTCCAAACGTGATTCCTTAAAGGCACAGATCCATAATGTTAAACAGGAACTAAAGAACCACAAACAAGAGGAGGAGTATTCTGATTTAAAATCTAAAATGAAGAAAAAGATAAGAAAATCTGATAGTGAGCTTGCTTCACTAAAGGGCAGAAAATTCAACAGAGACCAAGATGATTATCTTAAAAATAATGTGTATGACTGGTCTAGATTTACCAGACGGACCCGCAGATTCTCTGGAATCCAACAGAGGGATTATGATTCCAGTACAAATACTGATGGTGAAGGAGAAATTCCAAGGTCCAGTAAAAATAGAAATAAAAACAAACACAAAAATAAAAATAAGAAGAAATCAAATTGGGCCACAGCCTCTACACCGGTAGTAGAACCAAAGTCAATCTTAAAGAAAAGACACAAGAACAAATCCAAGAAAGTGGTCTTTTCCTCTACAGAGTTGGATACTTCTGACCAGGATTCGGAATCATCAGATGATAGCTCTTCCTCCTCTTCCTCTTCTTCCTCTCTTTCTCCCCTTCCCTCTTTGTCTTTGCAGGAAACAACACACCAAGGACGTGAGAAGAAAGAAAGTGATGTCCGTTTAAAAGCCAAAAGTCAAGACATCCCTTTAGGAAAGGAAAAAAGAGGACGCGTAGAGCAGGTTCCAGAAGAAGGAAAAAGATCTTCAAAGAGAAAAGCAAAGAAGAACTAGCACTCAGTGTCGTCAACTTATCGAACTTTGAACTCACTGAAAGTCATATTAGTGTATTATCTAAGGGTCTGGGCTTTGCTCCCACTTACAATTTTTCGGTATTTAATACTTTGTTGGATCTCAACAAATTTGTAAGGAAGCTTACACTACGTAGACACTTTTCTAGTATTTCTGATAATGAAGAAGCAGAACTAGATGTACCAGATGAAATCACTGAGGGTGAAAATAATGTACCCATTCCCATCAGCAGTTTGTCCAGTACTAATCCAGAATCAACTTTAGATTTTAAAGACATCTGTATTCTGGAAGAATTAAGAATGTTGGACACTACTGCTGATGGTGTGAATGATTCAGATGTTCCAAAACCTAAAAGAATAAGATCTAACTTTTACCCCACTCAATCCAGGGGCACACATATTAATTTATTCCAAAAACAGGTGGAAAAGGAGATTGTGGAGTTGGGTAAACATACTACTCCAACAGGCCATAGTGATAATCTTACAAACAGACAAAAAGCAGCAATTAGACAACTAGAAAGTCAGCACGACCTTGTCATTCGTACATCAGACAAAGGAGGTAATGTCGTAGTTATGAACAAAGCACAATACATTGATGAAGCCTATAAGCAATTGAACGATGGCATCACATATAGAAAGCTGTCTTATAACCCAGAGAAAGAATTCACCCATAAATTGGACAGGCTACTTGAAGATGCACTTGCATTGGGTTTCATTTCACAAGAGGAGTGTGTTTCCCTAATTCCACAGTTTCCCGTGACGCCGGTCTTTCACCACCTGCCTAAATTACATAAGGACTCAGTCAACCCACCAGGCCGTCCAATAATTTCCGGGATTGGCTTGTTGTTTGAACCATTGTCTGAGTGGGTTGACTCAGTCCTACAGCCCCTAGTACAGAACCTTAGCAGTTATCTAAGGGACTCATCCCATCTTTTAACTATCATTGACAAAATGAAATGGGATAAGGATTATAGGTGGGTGGTGATTGACGCGGTGTCACTATATTCCCGTATACCGCACAATTTAGGATTATATGCCATTGGTTTCTTTTTGGATAATTATACCAATTATTCCAGGGAATTTAAATTGTTTTTTTGTGAGACTGTCGAGTTCCTACTGTCCCACAATTACTTTATGTTTAATGGAGAATACTTTTTACAAATCTGTGGTACTGCGATGGGGGCGAAATTTGCCCCCTCATTCGCTAATTTATTTGTGGGATGGTGGGAACTCGGCAGCCTCTATAATAGCAATAACCCATTCATAGATAACATCTGCATATATATGCGTTACATTGATGACCTTATCTTTGTGGTTAAAGGTGACTTTGTTTTTGAGGATTTCCTCAATTTTGTAAACAACAATGATCTACATTTACAGTTTACGGGGGAGATCCGAGACAAAGAAATCCATTTTTTGGATCTCACCTTAGTTGGCTCAGTTGAACTTAATAAGATCGTCACTGACACATATAGAAAGCCAACTTCTGGCAATACGATTTTACATGCCACGTCCTGTCACCCCAAACATCTTATAAATTCGATACCCAAGAGTCAATTTCTTAGGTTGCGTCGAAACTCCAACTCAGATAGATTGTTTAATGTCCAAGCCATCAAATTGATGGATAGGCTATGTGCTAGAGGTTACGATCGGAGTGTACTACAGCAGTCCTTAGATGAGGTGAGAAGTACCTATAATCCTAAAGAAGGAAAGAGGAATAACAAGGCCAAAAAAGCAATGTGTGATAAGGATATAGTAGTATTCTCGACAGAATTTTCTTCACAATTTAATGATTTATGTAAAATTATTAAAGGAAACTTATCTATACTTAAAGGTGATGATATTCTAGTAAATATTGTAGATAAGGTTAAATTTGTGCCTAAAAAGGCCCCCACACTTGCTAAAAAACTTTCGCCCAGCATGGTGAATAGCCAAGTTGGTCCAAGGGGGTGCCAGTGGCTTAATAGGAAGGGCACTTTTAGATGTCTATCTAGAAATTGTCTCACTTGCTTACAGATATCTATGGAGGCTGAATTCACCAGTCATGTAACCAAACAGAATTTTAAGATTAATCATTATGCTAATTGTAGTACAACATTTGTCGTCTATCTTATAGACTGTACCCTTTGTTCTGAACAGTATGTTGGTCAGACCTCCCGTGCCCTTAGATCGAGAATAGGAGAGCACAGAAGGGATATTAAAAACTATAACAAGGATTCGAGTGTAGCAAGACATTTTAATTGCTTACATTTTACTGATCAGCCTAAATTTACTGTAAAGGTAATAGACATAGCCAAAAAGCCCATTAGGGGAGGAAACATTTACAATATATTGTCCAAGAAAGAACTTTTTTGGATTTGGAAACTTAACACGAGGGCACCGCTTGGTCTAAATAAGGAATGGGACATCAGTTACTTTGTGGAGTAACTTGTGCCATCTTAAAGAAGTCCCATCAATGTAGACGCTTATAGTTATAGTCATAGTCTTATTAAGAATATTCACTTTTTTTATATCTAGTATCACATCCTCACATCCTCATATTTTCATATTTTCACACATTGATATATACAATTATACATATCTGTATATGTTTTCACATTAACTTTTTTTGTTTTTGTATTTATCTACCACTGTGAAAAAATATGAAAAAATATGAAAAAAATAAGAAAAAAAATATGAAAAAATATGAATAAATGTGTAAAGATATGAATGATGATTTAAGGTTAACCATGGGAGTTGATAACAATTTGAGCTGAACTACTTTCTTAATGATTTCCTGTTTTCATTGACAGTATTATAGTACAGGGATATCAGACTCTGAAATTCTGAATTCTGAAGATATAAGTTATGTTCAGAATTTTCAATCCCACTGTCAACATAGCAATATGAATATGAATACAATAAGTGCATGACATTTTTAAAAAATCAATAATATTCAAAAAATCAATACTATTTTTGCTAAAATTTCATCAAAAGTTGTATATTCTATTTGACATGTGTTATATTGTCTTTAAAATCTTTTTGATTTCCGTCTTGCCTTGTGCATATGGAGATATATATATATTTTTCTTTACTATAATTCCATTTTTCTTAGATTTATAATCAAATTTATAATCATTTTTCTTTTGAGACTAATCCGGATCTTTCTATGTAATAAGTACTCTTTTTGTATTGCCATGTTACACCATTTCTTCTCACACCTGTGCGGTATACCTTTAAGACATCTATTTTAGGTATACTATGGCTTGGAATCTGTGATTGGCCATTGCTCCTTTAAAGGTGTGCTGCACAGGTGGTGAGCTATCCTATGATTAAGTGCTGCATAGCACGAAACATGTAAGGATTTGCTCCCCCCCCTCCACCTGTATAGCTTGCATTTGTACTGTGCTGTGCTTGTCTACTTGTCTACTTGTTTTAAACATTTTTGTAATAAACCTTTGGATTTTATGGACTATGGAGTAAGAGTGCTGCTTCCCTCTACCTTCTATTTTCACAGTTACCCCCTCTAATTCCAGGTTTGATTTGTTCCAGACCCCAACATTTAAACAAGGCAGTTTTGCCTGAGTGACATTGTAGAAAATGTTTAGCCACACTCGTTATTTTTTTGCCCTTTTCTGAATCTCTCTGTGCATTGCGAATGTTACTAAGATGTTCTGTCATAAAACTTGGAGAATTAAAAGCCATATCAATTGTCAGAGCGAGAACGTTATTTATTGCCTATCATGCTCATGTGACATAATTTACACAGGTATGACTACCCGTAAGTTAAATATTAGAATGACAGAACATCTTAGTAACATTCGCAATGCACAGAGAGATTCAGAAAAGGGCAAAAAAATAACGAGTGTGGCTAAACATTTTCTACAATGTCACTCAGGCAAAACTGCCTCGTTTAAATGTTGGGGTCTGGAACAAATCAAACCTGAAATTAGAGGGGGTAACTGTGAAATTATCCTACTTCAAAAAGAAACAGGTTGGATTTTCAGACTTAATTCAATTATACCCAATGGAATGAACGAGGCCAACAACTATTGGGTATTTCTTTAAAAACTTTGTTGACTGAATTTTGATATTAATCCATGAGACAGGTATTATCCATCAATCTATTTTATTTTATTATATTTTACTAGATCACCGTATTCTTTTATCACAATAAACCACTACTTATGTATTATGGTTACTGAATTATACCTAATAAAGTTCTGACTAACAACCTCCTCTTTAATATCAATACTACCCACTAGTCTAACCTGAATTTATTCAGAAACAGGGAATGAGAGAGGTAGTGGGACCCTCAGAAAATAGGTATTCATTAATCATACAATATCATACAAGTTTTGTGTAATAATTAACAAATTTGAAGGTGTCTAATGGCCGCCCATAGCACTCCTTATACCTTTAACCTATTCTTCCCATATTCTAATAATTTTATATGCAATTTACACACTCTGTTTTAATTATAGAGATTGATTACCAGAAAAACGTATAGTATGTGAATAACCTTAGCCTAATATTCCATAATACTAATATGTGTTTTCACACTAAGAAAGTATGGTGCTATTACAGGCTATGTGATGCTAGAAAGACTGTATACTTTATATGTTTTATCATATTCAATATTAGAAGTTTCATATATATATATATTTATATATCTACATCTGAGATACCTCTCATAACTGTGATACTAAATCTAATATGAGGCAGTCGAACAACATACAGATCAGCATAATTTATGGAGAATTAAGTTGGAACCCACATAGATTATTACTCTATGGCAGTAATCCAATTATCCTTATTATAGGAAGACAACACACAAGAATATTTGAGCATGTCACTTGAACATGGACCACTCACTGCAATAAGGGATTTCGAATTTCCAGGGACACCTTGTGACTAAACTAATACACGTCTTATAACGCCTTATGTATTGATCATGAAACAATATCAAGATATAAGATGAATATATGTAATACATGAATTTGAAGGCAATTTACTTCCTATATGTATAACAAACACAGTACTCTGAATGTCGGTCATCTAAGGCGAAAGTGGAAATCGAATCAATAAAAATCCCTAACCACGAGTTATACTGGGATAAATCTATATCACCCTAAACATAGGTTTTACTTGCAAAGGGGTATAAACTAGCATCGATATCCTTAATGTTGAATAATATAATGGTTAAAGACAGAAAATTAGTTGTTTGCTCTATTACACAGTAATATTCTAATGTGATATTACGTTGTCTTGACACAGAAAAACGTATGTCTGATTGGACGACGCCAGAATAGGGTGTGTCCTCAGGGTCCAATGAAAATAACTCTCTTACGTGCTGTTCTTAATCACATGATCACATAGAGTATTAGAAAAACAAGAGAAAATACTGCCCTTATCCTAATCGTATTGCACGGAGGGGACTAGTTGCACACTTTACAAGTTGCATATGTTTAAAGTATCATAAGCGATCGAAACCACATGTAAACAAACACACTATTACGTATCCTAAATATATCGACCGATTACATATAACATGGGAAGCGCAAATTAGAATGAAACACATGTAGTATATTGGATTGCATTTGTAACTATTTTAACATATGAATACTTGTTGGGCTACTGCCTGTGCACGTCACAATATCGTAATAAACAGGGATTGGATCAAAAGTAGGAGTATCCTCATATGAAACAATGATTGGTTGAAAGGTTAAGGTTAGTGCTATTTAAAGGGGTGGCACCCTGGCCTCGGTTTGTCCATAGCATTGAGAAAGGCTGATAGCACAGCCGTAACTAGTTTGCTGCTAATATTTTTGTGCATTTATTTGCATGTTGGTGATTGTTGCTTTTTAATCTATTAGTCCATTGTCCCTGTCACCTGAAGCCGAGGGAGCTGCTATCGGCCAGGAAACAGGGGGACATTTGTGACTTAGTTTTAAATGTTTGGTACACTGTGGTATTTAGGCCGGTATTAACTATACTTATTAAAGGTTAATTTTTAATTATGTTAGACAGGAATGAGTGCTAGTTCAAACCACCTGCTTTCTTTGAGGTTCTCTTACCTCTTTCTCTCTTTACTGTTGTACTTATATTTGCCATGAGTCAGGTTCATGTATTTCCTTTTGCAGAATGTCAGTTTCATATTTGGGAAAGTTAATATTGAGAAATATTTTTCTTACCTGGGATTTAGTCTTTTTTTCAATTGACTACTTGTTTTAATTTGCGGGCTGTCTTAGGCTCCCAGGTGCGCTAAATGCTACACTTTATTGCGTCATTCATGGTGCGAGAATTTTTTGCTGTGGAAAAGCACGTCCATTGACGCAAGTTCGTCATTTCCAGCGTCGTAGTTGACGCAGGGGTTCACACAGGGTTGCATTGTTAGTGACGCGAGTGTGTCATTTCCGGACATGGTTGGCGGCAAAACATTTTCTAGTTACGTTGTGCGTCATACTTGGCGCCAACGTAAAAAAAGTTTTAGTGACGTTTCGGGACAGCAACAGTCAACAGAGGAAGGGACTGTTGCTGTCCCGTAACGTCACTAAAACTTCATTAAATCGTTTTTTGTCACTGTTGGAGAAAGTTCAGTGAGTGCTTCTTTTCTACATTGCTACAAATTACCTCTATAGCACCCTGACAAGTTGCAAGTGTTGGTGAGAGTGCATTTACACCATTTTCAGTTAATATATATATTTTTATATATATATCATTTTTTCCTGCCACTGATCACTGCATAAGCATTAGCACTGATCTTGCACAGGAGCACACAGCAGCACTTTATTTTTATTTTTTTTGCTGTCTGCATTTTTTAGGGGTTAATTTAAAAAAAAATTATTAATTTTTTTGTGCCGCACATCACTACTTTAGGCATTGATTTATATTTATTTAATTTTAGATGACTGCTTTAGGCATTGATATCACTGCTTAGGCATTGATATAAAGGCTCTTCTAAGAGCCATTAACCCCTTCTGTGCGTAGATCACTGCTTTAGGCATTGATTTATATTTATTTAATTTTATTGTAAGACCAAAAGTCTTTTCTAAGAGCCATTAACCCCTTTTGTGCCGTAGATCACTGCTTTAGGTATTGATATCTATATATTTATAATGGCACAGCGTTTTTATAGTGCTGACGAAGCTTATGCCATCCTGGCTTCAGAGTCTGAGGCCTCTGACGCAAGCTCTGATTTTGACCCTGGTCAGTGCTCAGATACATCATCTAGTGAAATAAGTGTATCTAGAAATGTATCTAGCGCTAGTGATGTATCTGTGGCTGCTGAGCCCCCTGCATGAAGGAGACGTGTTGCTCCAGCTGCTGAGGAGTGGCTAGTGCCTAATCTCCAGAGGCCAGATATCCCTCCGTTCACAGAAAATCCTGGCATCAATCTGGATGTCACAGGATTTACCCCCCTTCAATTTATGTAGCTTTTTCTGGGGGATGATGTTTTGGGGAACATTGTCTCCCAAACTAATGTATATGCCCAGCAATTCCATGCTGCTAAACCTCAGTCTTTTTGGGCAAAGCAGCAATGGGCCCCCATTGATGTGCCAGAATTTAAAAAATTCTGGGCACTCACAATGCTGATGGGCATAATCAAGAAGCCATCCATCCGCTCCTACTGGAGCACTAGCCCCATCTGCTGTACTTCCATTTACAGCCAGTCTATGCCTAGGCAAAGGTATGAAATGATACTTCATTTCATGCATTTTAATGACAGCAGCCTTTGCCCCCCTAGGAAGCACCGCCAGTTTGACAGGCTGTACAAGATCCGCCCCCTGATTACCCACTTCACTGCCAGGTTTGTAGAGGCTTATACACCTGAAAAGAATTTCTGCGCGGATGAATCCCTGATGAAGTATAAGGGAAGGCTGGGATTCAAGCAGTATATTCCTTCAAAGCACTCCAGGTATGGAGTGAAGGTGTATAAGCTCTGTGAGAGCGAGAGTGGGTATACTCAAGCCTTCCGGGTGTATGATGGAAAGGATACCCACCTTGACCCTCCAGGTTGCCTAGAACATTCTGGAACTAGTGGCAAGATTATCTGGGACCTAATTCAACCCCTAATGAACAAAAGGTACCACTTGTATCTTGATAATGTCTATACAAGTGTCCTTTTGTTCAAGCTATTGCATTGTTTTGATACAGTAGCTTGCAGTACTATCTGTAAGAACCGCATAGGATTCCCAGAGCAACTGTCACGCACCCGGTTATGAAGGGGGGAGACCTTAGCTCTGCGCCAAGACTGGGGAGGGGGGAGACTGGGTAGCTCCGCCAAACGGGTCCTGCTTCCTCCCTGCTGACTGCAGCCAGGGAGGCAGCCTGTAGCCACCCCTGATGCCCGACAGCACCAGCAGTCAGGGTCCCACCCTGTGGCAGACTCCAGCTACCCAGACTAGGTAGCTCTGCCAGAGGGTCCTTCCTCTGCCTGAAACATGCTGCTATGTAGCCCAGGAAAGTGATTTTAGCTGGAGCACACCTAAATAACTAGACATATTAGCATTCAGGTGAAACAGGAACTGATTTTATTGAAAACACACACTCCTTTTATACACACATCTCATCTTGATAAGACAAAGGACAATCCCACAATTTTCCCGCCATTCCCGCCCCTCCAGACAGCCCGGCACCTCTATAGGAGCCACAGTCCCACATAATCCCAGCACCTAGGTGTGGCGGTTTCGGGGTGATCCCGGTAGAGCGGTGGCACTTCCAGTTTTATCCCAGAGAGGATTCTCTGAGGCAGTGATTGATACTCTGGTTCAGGCACAGAAACAGGTTACCAGACGTATTCACCATAAGGTGTGGAGGGCTTATCTGTCTTGGTGTGTGGAATGTGGGTTCCCTTGGCACAAAGTGAAGACTCTGCGTATCCTTCAGTTTCTACAGGATTTCTTCGGTTTTGTTGCATAGGAGGTTGTCTTATTTGCAAGATGTTCAGTCATTTGTTCAGGCTATTGCTAGAATTAGGCCTGTTTTCAAACGTATTGCTCCCCCCATGGAGTCTTAATCCTGTTCTTAGAGTTCTTCAACAGGCTCCAATTCAGTCTATGCATTCTATTGATATTAAGTTACTAACTTGGAAAGTGTTGTTTCTGTTAGCTATGCAGTGTCAGAATCGTCTGCCCTCCAGTGTGACGCAACCTTAACTAGTGTTTCATTTGGATAAGACTGTACTTCGGACAAAGATGGGATTTTTACCTAAGGTTTTCTCAACTCACAATATCAATCAAGAAATTATTGTTCCGTTTCTTTGTCCCAATCCTTCTTCCTCTAAGGAGAGGTTGTTACATAATCTGGATGTTGTTAAGAGTTTTAAAGGTTTATCTTCATGCTACCAAGAATTCTATCAGCCAATCGGAATTAAGGTAGAAAAAATCCTATAGGCTGATGCAATCAACCAATAGGATTAGAACAGCCAATAGGATTGAGCTCGCATTCTATTGGCTGTTCCAATCAGCCAATAGGATTGAAGTTCAATCCTATTGGCTGATTGCATCAGCCAATAGGATTTTTCCTACCTTAATTCCGATTGGCTGATAGAATTCTATCAGCCAATGGAATTGAAGGGACGTCATCTTGGATGACGTCACTTAAAGGAATCTTCATTCGTCGGGTAGTCGTCGGCCAGGAAGGATGCCTTGAATATGGACCCGCTCCGCACTGGATGAATGAAGATAGAAGTTGCCGTCTGGATGAAGACTTCTGCCCATCTGGAGGACCTCTTCTTCCCGGCTTGGATGAAGACTTCTGCACGTCTGGAGGACCACTTCGCCCGGCTTAGTTGAGGACTTCGGCCCGGTTGGGTGAAGACTTCTCAAGGTAGGGTGATCTTCAAGGGGTTAGTGTTAGGTTTTATTAAGGGGGATTGGGTGGGTTTTAGAGTAGGGTTGGGTGTGTGGGTGGTGGGTTTTAGTGTTGAGGGGTATTGTACTTTTTTTTACAGGTAAAAGAGCTGATTACTTTGGGGTAATGCCCAGCAAAAGGCCCTTTGAAGGGTTATTTGTAATTTAGTATAGGGTAGGGCTGTTTATTATTTTGGGGGCTTTTTTATTTTATTAGGGGGATTAGATTAGGTGTAATTAGTTTAAAAAAACTTGTAATTATTTTATTATTTTCTGTAATTTAGTGGGGGGTTTTCGCACTTTAGATAATTTTATTCAATTGTAGTTAATTTAGGGAATTAATTTAATTGTAGTGTAGTGTTAGGTGTTATTGTAAGTTAGGTTAGGTTTTATTTTACAGGTAAATTTGTCTTTATTTTAACTAGGTAGCTATTAAATCGTTAATAACTATTTAATAACTATTCTACCTAGTTAAAATAAATACAAAGTTGCCTGTAAAATAAAAATAAATCCTAAGCTAGCTACAATGTAACTATTAGTTATATTGTAGCTATCTTAGGGTTTATTTTATAGGTAAGTATTTAGTTTTAAATAGGAATAATTTAGTTAATTCTAGTAATTTTATTTAGATTTATTTAAATTATATTTAAGTTAGGGGGGTTAGGGTTAGACTTAGGTTTAGGGGTTAAGAACTTTAATATAGTGGCGGCGACGTTGGGGGCGGCAGATTAGGTGTTACTAAGTGTAGGTAGGTGGCGGCGAAATTGGGGGCGGCAGAGTAGGGGTTAATAAATAAAATGTAGGGTTCGGCGATTTTGGGGACAGCAGATTAGGGGTTAATACATATAATGTAGGTGGTGGCGGTGTCCGGAGCGGCAGATTAGGGGTTACTAATATAATGTAGGTGTCGGCGATGTCGGGGGCGGCAGATTAGGGGTTAATAAGTGTAAGATTAGGGGTGTTTAGACTCGGGGTTCATGTTAGGGTGTTAGGTGCAGACATAACTTTTATTTCCCCATAGAAATCAATGGGGCGGCGTTAGGAGCTTTACGCTGCTTTTTTGCAGGTGTTAGGTTTTTTTCAGCCAGCTCTCCCCCATTGATTCATATGGGGAAATTGTGCACGAGCACGTTTAGCCAGCTCACCGCTATTGTAAGCATCGCTGGTATTGAGGTGAGATGTGGAGCTAAATTTTGCTCTCCGCTCACTTTTGTGCGGCTAACGCCGGGTTTGTAAAAGCCTGTAATACCAGCATTGTCTGCAAGTGAGCGGTGAGCATAAACGGCTCGTTAGCACCGCACCCCTGTTAACACAAAACTCGTAATCTAGGTGAGTGTAAATAGATAACCATGTCAACCAATGATCCCCCTAATTATTTTTTACAGCTGTGCGGACCTGCTACTGCTCTGAGAAGATTTTTTTTCACACGACCTGGTCACTGGGCAGCACTTTTATATACATACATATATACACACACATATGTATATTTATATATCTATATATATATGTGTGTATATGTGTATATATATATATATATATATATATATATTAAATTTTGTTTGCATGGAGTGTTTGGGCAATGGCATACACAGCAAAAATATACTGCAATATTTAAAAGGAGAGGGTCAGGGGTTGAAAAATCCAGGAAGTCAATGTATATGATACCCTTACATAAATAAATGTTTAGCTATTAACCCCTAGTTGGCAGACAGGGCTGAAACACATCACTGACTGCAACTAGCATCACTCTAGCAGCCAAAAGGGTTAAAGTGTAAAAAAGCTAAGCAACACTGAAAAGTATGATATATGTAGGCAGGGTAATGGGCTGACACTAAGGTGAATGACTTACACAGCACCCGTTTATTATCACATATCACTAGCAACACATGGCCAGGGGTTTTACTGCAGTTAATCTCAGTCTGAAGATTTAAGGGAAGAGATACCTGAGAGTTGTGCTGTTCCATTACATGCTGCAAGGGGGGTCAGATGCAGGGCATGCTGCTTCTACAGATCACCAAATAACTTATACTGGTGAAGGTTTTTGTAACTCATTCTCTCCTAGCAGCAGTAATACAGGAAACAGTTAACTACCTCCAAACAACCTGCAGCTGGTGTACACCATGCTGCAGTCACTGAATATGAAGCGGCTCTCCTGAAAGTATACACGGCACACAGGGGAGTTGTAAAAATGTCATCCGTTTACCTCTCACATTGGAAAGTAGCGTGAAAGCAGTTTTGTGGACATAGCTTTCTAAGAGCAAGTAGTGCCTAGGATAATTGAGCATTGTCATACGTGTCAAGTGTAAAGTGCTTATCACCTACCCAGGACAGCTTTATCCTGCTGCTCTCACACACTGGTTTCAGTACTCTGGACAGCACTTGAGAGCAGCAGGATAAAGCTGTCCTGGGTAGGTGACAGAGGGTCCCACAGTGCCTTCATTCTCTTCTTGCTAATACAACTCTGACTACTTTGCAGCCCCTCCCCCAATAGCTCAGCCGTAGGACAAACCACAATGTAACTATTTACAGCTTTGAGCTCAACACATGACTGCAGAGATGCAGAGGAGCAAAATATGTTTAGGATTTTCTGACTCCCTCACTGTCTGCTGTTATGCGCGGCCTGTCTTTATCTGTGCGCGGTCCTACACAGATCACTGAGTGCCCTCGCTGCTGCGCACCTTACAGGGAACATTGATGTCAACTTAACTTGTGTATTTTAAACTTCATTCTGTTGACCAGCACCAGGGGTGACCCTATCATCACAGAGTCATCTTCTACCACTCATAGAGAGAAGTACACTCAATAGAGGGAACAGAAACAGAAACTCAAACATGGTCCAAACTCAGGGAGGAAGATTATGAGGCCGGGAAAGTTCCTACATCTGTTGGGTTTTCAGTCTCTTTGGTCTTTGATCCTTGACGGACCATTCAGGTGCGTTTGCACGTAGTTTTAGCTGTGTAGAAGGTTGGGCCCATAAGACATCAGTTGAGAGGCCCCACTGTGTGAGGAGAATGTTACCTTGAGGTAAGGTAGAGACCATGTGTGTCTGGTTGTCTTTTGTTATTATTAGTTTAGTTGGGTACCCCCATCTGTATTTTATGCTTGTCCTGCGTAGTACCAAGGTGACCGGCTGTAATTGTCTTTGTTGTTGTAGAGTATGTTCCGACAAATTGGGCAGAAGCTGGATATCCTTGAACCTGTCCGAAAGCTGTGGTTTTCTGAAGGCAGCCTGCATCACTTTGTCTTTGAATAGAAAACTATGGAAGCAGATAATGACGTCTCTTGGCTTATCCTGTGAGACTGTTCTCGGGCGCAGTGCTCTATGGGCTCTTTCCATGGTAGACGTCATGTCCTCGATAGGGCCCAAAAGTTTACCAAAGAGCTTCTTCAAGTAGCCCAGAAGGTCTGTTGGTTGGACTTCTTTCGGAACCGGACATTGTTTCTGCGGGCTCGATCCTCCACGTTAGCTAGCTTAAATTCCAGCTGGTTTAGCTGTTCAGATAGGGCTTTTGTTTATGCCAAGAGCTTTGTCTAGTCCGTGGCTATGTCATCTTGCTTCCTTTCGAGAGCATCTACTCTCTCACGTATCTCAGAAATATGTTTACGCAGCTCGGCATGGCTTCTCTGTATTTCCTTCATGATGGAACGTGTTTGCAGGGCAAGCGTTTTTGTTTAGAGTGGCTTCAGTAAAGGTTGGGATTGAGTAGAGAGGTGGAGATCAGATTGAGAACCTTCTCCTAGTGACTCCGAGTCACTAAGGTCATCATTTGATCCCTCCTCAGGTTCTTTGGGTGGTTGAGTGAAGTGGTTAAAGATTGTTTTTTTAATGTTCACCGGGGTCTTCGGGCGCCTTCTGGAAGTATGAGGCATTTTCGAGTGAGGTATACACATATAGTGAGTACAAGCTTGTTGGGTATATCTATTAACGTGGTATTAGGTTACTGTTTTAGTTGACAAAAGAGAAGTTATCTATACAAATAGAGTGCAATGAAAAGTGGAGCAGGGCTGGGTGGCATCTCCTGGTCTTTATCCCTCCCATGGTAGCCGGTGGGGTGGGCTAAGGGCCCGCTGCAGAGGGTTGAATATGGCAGACGGGTACTCGTACAGGGAGGGAGTAGGTGGGGGTACAGAAGGGTTCAGATCAATGAAGCAAAAGGGGGGATCCAGTACACGGTCAAAAACTCCAGTTGGTGCAGAAAAAAAGCCTTATAGCAACAATTGGAACCTCAGTTTACCCGGAGTGCCATAGCAGATGGCTGATCAGGCCAAGAGACAAGACAAAAAATAGAAGGCACTGCTCAGCTAGTGAAAATAAAAAAATACACATTTTATTAGTACAACTAAAAATGGAGAGCTCCCAGACAGGGGACAACACAAAAGGACTGTCTTACGCGTTTCACACCCCCTAGTGGCGTTTAATCATAGACTGCAGGTGCAGTGATGAGGCCACCTATTTATGCAAAGAGCAGCAACAGGTTAACCCCCAACTGACCACAAAAAAGTTTAAAAACATACTTAATGCAAAGTGGAAAATAAAAAAGCAACATTGCTTATACAATATAATAACAGTGATATGCTAAATAGCAAACAACTCGCATGTGTGAATTTATACATATTTGTAAAATTTTTACAATTTATGAACTAATATTTAACACAATGGTCTATAGGCAATGCTAAATACTGGAAGGTCAAAATGTTAATACCCATAATAATATTAGAAAATATAGACAAATATTATGGAATATGCTGAAATTTATGTGAATATAAAACTCAGTCATCAATAAAATAACTGATGTCAAATTCTCTATTGATACCTGAGGGGGTTTTGGTTTGAAGTTTTAAAATCCAAAACAACTCTTTTTTGTCAAGGATTTTGTGTTTGTTCCCCCCTCTAATAGGTACCCGTGCTAAATCTATTATTTGTACCGATATATCTGCTTTATTTGTAAAGTGTATGCCATTGAAATGGCTGGCAACAGCAGATTATTTCACATAATTTTTGACATCCCTAACATGTTCTCCTACTCTTTTTCTTAACACTCTGGATGTTTGTCCTGTATATTGATATTCACATAGGTTGCATGTCAATAAATATACAGCCCATTGGGTACTGCAGTTAGCATAAAAATCTATATAAAAAACTCTGATGTGTTCCTTTTAACCATGCTTGGGGAAAGAGACTGACCCAAGTTTCTAGGTTTTTTAGGAACAAATTTACATTTGTCAACACAAGACTTCAATATGTCATCTCCCAAAAGGAGGTGCATATGTTTTTTAAGTATTTTGACAACTGAATCAAATTGTGCGGTATATGCAGAAGTGAACACCACAGAATCTGAAAATTCGTCATTACTTTGTTTTTTCTTAGATTTATGATTAAAACTTAGAGTTTTGACCTGTTGGCGGCATTGTGCTAAAGTATCCTTCTTATAGCCTCTTTGTGCCAATCTGTTTTCAAGCTCCATTGCCTGTTGATCATAGACCCCATCTGATTTGGTGTTGCGTCTGAGTCTAATAAATTGACCCTTAGGTATTGCTGTGACAAGATGTTTAGGGTGTTGTGATGTGGCATGTAGTATAGTGTTCCCTGCCGTTGGTTTTCTGAAAGTTTTTGTACATATTTGATCATCTTCAATGTATAGGGTCAGGTCTAAGAAATTAACTTCTGTACTACTATATGTGCCTGTGAATTTTAACCCCATATTATTATTGTTAAGGTAATGTAGGAATTTGTGGAATGTGGTCATCAATGTATCTTACAAACATGATGACATCCTCATGCCACGAATTCTGTGAGGTGTAAACATTTCCCACCAAGCCACATACAAATTGGCAAACGATGGGGCAAATTTTGCCCCCATCGCCGTGCCACAGATTTTTTGGTAAAACTCTTGATCAAATAAGAAAAAGTTATGAGATAACAGATACCTGAGAATGTCACCAATTAAATGTTTAGTAATATTGTCCATATTTAGCGGCTTTTAGTCTATAGGGTACTACAAGTTGGTTGGCACTTATTCCTAAGGTTGCTATATACCTGGTATGGCCGCAATGAGGGGGCAAGTACCAAGGAGACACCACAGAGTAAAATAAAAAGGCATAACCAATCAATACAACAATGTGATACATGTCTATCTCAACTACAGTATGTGGTCACAAGAGTTGTTAAAAAGTGTGAGGTTTAGGAGAAATATTAACACAAGATCAGAGTAAGAACCTCTCCCACCTCAGGGAATAAGGGGATACGACCCAATGAGAAGAGAAAAAGGGAAGAGGAAGTGACCCACCTAGATGAGCTAGGCGGGAATGGAGGAGGTGAGAGGAGGTCCAAACAAGAAAAAAATTGGGATAGAAGCAACCACAAAAGAGACAAAACCACATGTGATATAAATTAAGATAAACAGCAATACAGCATACAGTCTAACATGTTATCAGCTATAACAAACTGTGGAGATTGATGTATACCCAAAACAAACGGTTGTGAGACAAGTGTCTTGAGAGGGTAGGTCCCTCTACTCTTCCAAGAGTCTTAAAAATTAGGGTAGTGGCAGTCTCAGATGGTATGTTATGAGTAGGGAGGATGAACTATTTAGCTAGATTACTAGCCTTACTAGCTTGATCCAAACAGTGTTTCCCTGTTATAAGCAGGTGGGGTGAGGCTCAAGTAAACGTTCCCAATGCAAAGAAGATGGGGGGTTAAAGGTTGTGAGGATGGGAAGCTGGTGTAAACTCAGAATAGTGCTTGGAATTATTAGCCCTCTCTGGGATGTGATGGGTTGTGGGGGGTACTTGGGGCTGAAAAGCTCCCAATGTCACCATGTGTAAGGTAACAGGAGAGGATCTCACCAGACTGTCAATTTTTGTTGCAGGCCTGCTTCCATATCAGGTCAGGGTTCCATGGATCCTTAGAGAGGTGCAGGAATCAGGTCACCCCTGTAGCCAAATGATAACTTTTGAGGCCTAAAAGCCTCCTCAGAGCCAAAGTGGTTGCTTCGGCAGTGAATAGTGGCATCTGAGCTTTAAAGCTGTGTAGTGCGTCCTAGGAGTTTGTTCTACTGCAGGTTTGTTCCGCCTTCTATGAAGGCCTGTAGCGGGTAGATTGTGAGTGCAAAGAGCCAGAGGCTAAAGCTGCCTTACTGGGTCAATCCGGACTTTGGAATCCCCCGGAGCCGACTGGACCAGTGCCTCTTGGTCCGTAAGGACGTCTAGGCCTCTCAGTAACGGTAGGAGGTAGAGGAAAAGATGGCGGCCGTTTGCGCCACTTCTCAGAGACTGAACTCACCACTTCCAGTGTTGCTTCAGTTCCGTGAATCACTTCTGCCACATTCTCTGGAAGCCTCTGGTGAGCAGTCAAAGTTGCAAGTCCAGTTGCTCAAATGTATCAGTCTTTCCGTGCAGCTCTAGGTTGTGATATGGTATCAAAGCTCCAGTGCTGCGTGTCCTCACGGCCAGGTCTCAGATTAACTTCAGGCATGGAAGACCCAGCTCCGGAGCGAAGCCCCGACCCTCCGGAGCTCAGAAGGGGCACACAATCTCAAATTTGAAGTATGCTGTGGTGGGTTTCAGGCTTTAGGTGCTCGGTCCGTGATCGGGCTCTCAGCTTGCTTTTAAATAGTTTAAAGGGTCAGGGAACCCAAGGAATAAGTTAAAATACAAGAATTACAGTTTGCCTTGTAAGATAATTTTAACTATAACTAAAAATGTCCGTAAAAATCTACTTTTTAGAGCACTATTGTACAGAGCTCTCACAAAGTACGTCTGCTTAGCTTGGCAGTTAGCTCCGCCCCCAGTGCCCCTGTTTTTAATAGGATTGTTAAAAACCATGCACACATTTGTCAAACTTTACATTCACTTTAAATATAGATATATAGTATAAAGAGGTTTCTCTGCCTCACTCACACAGCCTCTCCCCAGTGCCTTATATACAGATATCTAAAATTCTAGAGAGGATCCCTCTGAATCACACATAGAGTCTCTCCCCAGTTCCTTATATACAGATATATAATAGAATAGAGGTTCCTCTTCCTCAAACATACACAGCCCTCTTCCCCGTACCTTGTATACAGATCAGTGACGTGCGGTGACGTCAGAGGCTGCTGAGGCAGTGGCTAGGATACGCCTTCATTCTTTAGATATCCTTTGTTGAAGAAATAGCAATGCACATGGGTGAGCCAATCACTTGAGGTATCTATGTGCAGCTACCAATCAACAACTACTGAGCATATTTAGATATGATTTTCAACAAAGGATATCAAAAGAATGAAGAAAATGAGATATTAGATATTAGATGTAATTTGGAAAGTTATTTAAAATTGCATGCTCTTTCTAAATCAAGAAAACATATGGGTTTCATGTTCCTTTTAAATGGTGTCTTGGAAAACTGATCAACTTAGTACACATCTGATTTTAGTCTAAAGGATTGTAACAGAAACTCTTGCCAGATAACAAAATGCTTGCTCTGATTATGAGATCTAGAAATCCATGCCCATTAAAATATGTTTAAAACATACTTTTTACTTTAATGCTGCAAATTATGCTTATAGATTCTTTCATTATTCAGTAAATATAAAAATGTCTTAATCCAGTGACGGCTGGTGAAATTTAAAGATGGTGGGGCGCTTGACCCCACCCCTTTAAATAAAGCCACACCATCAGCTGGCACTACCAATTCATTAATTAAATAAATAAAAGGTAGACAGAAACACAGAAAAGCACTCAGGGGGAGAGGGAGAGAGAGACGGTTGAGAGAGATACAGAGGGTTAGAGAGAAAGAGAGACACAATCACACACAGAGGGTTAGAGAGAGAGAAAGAGAGAGAGCGACACACACAATCACACACAGAGGGTTAGAGAGAGAGAAAGAGAGAGAGACACAATCACACGCAGAGGGTTAGAGAGAGAGAAAGAGAGAGAGACACAATCACACACAGAGGGTTAGAGAGAGAGAAAGAGAGAGAGACACAATCACACACAGAGGGTTAGAGAGAGAGAAAGAGAGAGAGACACAATCACACACAGAGGGTTAGAGAGAGAGAAAGAGAGAGGGACACAATCACACACAGAGGGTTAGAGAGAGAGAGAGAAAGTGAGAGAGACACAATCACATATAGAGGGTTAGAGAAAGAGAGACAGAATCATACACAGAGGGTGAGAGAGAGAGAGAGAGAGAGAGAGAGAGAGAGACACAATCATACACAGAGGGTGAGAGAGAGAGAGAGACAATCACACACAGAGGGTTAGAGAGAGAGAAAGAGAGAGAGAGACAATCACATACAGAGGGTTAGAGAAAGAGATACACAATCACACACAGAGGGTTAGAGAGAGAGAAAGAGAGAGAGACACAATCATACACAGAGGGTTAGAGAGAGAGAGAGAGAGAGAGAGAGAGAGAGAGAGAGAGAGAGAGAGAGAGAGAGAGAGACACAATCACACACAGAGGGTTAGAGAGAGAGAAAGAGAGAGAGACACAATCACACACAAAGGGTTAGAGAAAGAGAGAGAGACACAATCACACACAGAGGGTTAGAGAGAGAGAAAGAGAGACACAATCACACACAGAGGGTTAGAGAGAGAGAGAGACACAATCACACACAGAGGGTTAGAGAGAGAGAAAGAGAGAGGGACACAATTACACACAGAGGGTTAGAGAGAGAGAAAGACACAATCATACACAGAGGGTTAGAGAGAGAGAAAAAGAGAGAGACACAATCACACACAGAGGGTTAGAGAAAGAGAGAGAGAGACAATAACACACAGAGGGTTAGAAAAAGAGAGACACACACACAATCACACACAGAGGGTTAGAGAGACACATAAGGGATGAGAGAGTCAGAGGGGGAGGAAGAGAGACAGAGAGAGAAAGAGACCAAGGGGGAGAACGACACATAAGGAGAGAGATGGATAGATAGAGAGAGAGAGAGAGACACACACACACACAAGGGGGGGGGGGAGGGACCACTGCATTTTTAAGTAATAAAATAGCAGAGCTACAGAGAGTTCAGAAAGTGAGACTATAAATTAGTGTGAAGTACAGAAACAAGCTGCTAAGGTGTAAATTTTGAGTAAACAAAATACAAAAACGATCCTTAAACTGCTGTAAAAGAGTAAAAAAACAAAAAAACACTAAGCCACATTCATTAAATTATCATTTTCACTAACAGAATCCCTTTCAGTAAAATCAAACCGCTAGATTTAGAGTTCTGCGGCCAAAGGGGTGCGTTAGCTATGCGTGCTTTTTTTCTCCCGCACCTTTTAAATACAGCTGGTATTTAGAGTTCACAGAAGGGCTGCGTTAGGCTCCAAAAAGGGAGCGTAGAGCATAATTTACCGCCACTGCAACTCTCAATACCAGCGGTGCTTACGGACGCGGCCAGCTTAAAAAACGTGCTCGTGCACGATTCCCCCATAGGAAACAATGGGGCCGTTTGAGCTGAAAAAAAACCTAACACCTGCAAAAAAGCAGCGTTCAGCTCCTAACGCAGCCCCATTGTTTCCTATGGGGAAACACTTCCTAAATCTGCATCTAACACCCTAACATGTACCCTGAGTCTAAACACCCCTAACCTTACACTTATTAACCCCTAATCTGCCGCCCCCGCTATCGCTGACCCCTGCATATTTTTTTAACCCCTAATCTGCCACTCCGCACACCGCCGCCACCTACGTTATCCCTATGTACCCCTAATCTGCTGCCCCTAACACCGCCGACCCCTATATTATATTTATTAACCCCTAATCTGCCGCCCCCAACGTCGCCGCCACCTACCTACACTTATTAACCCCTAATCTGCCGACCGGACCTCACCGCTACTATAATAAAGTTATTAACCCCTAATCCGCCTCATTCCCGCCTCAATAACCCTATAATAAATAGTATTAACCCCTAATCCCCCACTCGCAACGTCGCCGCTACTCTATTAAATTTATTAACCCCTAAAGCTAAGTCTAACCCTAACACTAACACCCCCCTAAGTTAAATATAATTTTTATCTAACGAAATAAATTATTTCTTATTAAATAAATTATTCCTATTTAAAGCTAAATACTTACCTGTAAAATAAACCCTAAAATAGCTACAATATAAATTATAATTATATTGTAGCTATTTTAGGATTAATATTTATTTTACAGGCAACTTTGTATTTATTTTACAAAAAGGATGCAAGGTATGTGTAAGCTGTGGATATGTTGAAAAACAGAAAAGCCAACCTCCTGACTGCACTTTTCACCACATATGCAATCGAATTCGGATAATCCAAAACTACAAAAAGATGGGGGAGGTGGCGCCAAAAAGGCTATCTGACAATTAATTACGGAAGAAATTGAGACAAACTATAAAATTATAGATATAAATAAATGAATAAAGCAAATGGCTGCGAATGTGAATTCCAAAAAATGAACAATTTAATGGCACTTTAAATAATACTCACAATATATGTAAAAATACGCAAAATTACTAAATTAAAACACCGGTGTCAATATTTTAAACTAAAAAGCATACAGGACTATCTCTCTATACAATTCAATCCTCTAAGATAAAAAAGTGTTAATATCGTACAATGCACTAAAAAACACTAAAAATGCAACATACAAATGTGGCATAAATACTTAAGTAATGGTTAAGCAATATATATGATACATGACATACTATGACTTCAAGACTCGGCGGTCTGTATATCTAATCAGCTAATACTCAGATTGAGTTCCAAAATAGAATGAACCGTGTTGAATAAGGTCAGTCTTGAGCTTTGAAAAGATTAGTGATGTGATCAGTTCCCTTTTAAATACAGGCGGGTTTCTAACCAATCTGCAAAAAAAGAGAAGATTTTCCTTAGATCAGTAGTACAGCCTCTTAAAGCTGACAGTGTCTTATTTGTCTTAAAGATAAAACAGGTCTCAAAGCCTGCTCATTTATCAGCTGTTGCTGGAGATCCTTCCGGTCACCGCTATGGCAAGCTTTAAGATAGTTCTCACTTACCCGGTATTCCGGTGTATGGGGCGGTTACTTTCAGCCACTCGCCTGAAATCCTATTGGACTTTACTGTGTTAGTTATAACAAACTGGGGTAATGTTGTTCCGTTTCTTCTAAGTGTGCACACTTACGTTAGTCTCTGCTCCTACCGTCTGCTCAGTGATGCAAGTTTTCACTAGTACTGGCTTAACGGCCCTGGGAGTCAAGTGGGTCAGTGTCTCTTCCAAACAAGCTGGATACTGGTGTGGTTTCTACGCGTTTCAGTTCTCCAGGGAGCCTTTGTCAAGATACCCTCCTCCAGCTGTGCTTACTCATTTATAGGGTTTTCTTGTTAACCCTATCGTGATTTTCACATTCGTCAATCCAAAATTGTTATTTTATGTTTGTTTTAGTGATCATTAATTCATCACTAATTTTTCTTTTTCTTTTCAACCGGTTTCATTCTCTATATTCTTAATAACAAAAATATCCTCAAAACACTAAAAAATCACATTAATTACATTAATTAATACATACTATATTCTCTTTTTCTATGACAATTTATTTATTTAGTATCCACATAGCCATTTGTTTTATGTATAATTCATATCCAACGACTAAAACACTGTTTATTTAATTTAGATTGTCATAGTGTCTAGAAAATTTATTGAGACACTATTCCGATCAATCTATAAAAATACTGTTATAAAAAACCGGGCTAGATTCGAACCGTGGGGGCTTTAATACTTAACCATTCTGCTATAATGGCTCACTAAATAGTTAAAAAAATTATGGGAATCAAATAGCTAATCCAGTTTTATCTATATAAAAAGGATAATATTAACTTTTCCTTCATTGGATTCGAACCCTGGAACCTTTCATATGCGAGGTGGATACCTTAGCCACTATGCTGGCTGTGTATTCAATTTTATTTGGTTTGGATGGTAGTCTAGTTGTCTAATTCTCTCTTGTCAATTCTAGACACTTCTCTCATTTTATAATCTATAAAGGGAAAGGTTATCAACCTTCAGTCCCAATTTCTACAACAGGGATGATGGTACAAATTATTTGAAATCTTAGAATTATATAAAATTATATTTTCCCTTACCTAGATTAGTTGGGTTCGAACTCACGACTTTTATATAGGGAAAAAAAAAATTGGGGTAAATGGTGCTTGTATCCACTAGGCCATCTTTCTATTTGTGATTGTAAACTATTTGATAGAAAATATATGATATATAGAATTGGGTCTAGTAATCAAATAGAAAACCGTTATGTAATTGCTTACTTAGATGAAAGAGTTTAGATCCATCTCACTATTTAAACCTTTGGGGTGTAGTGTCCCAAAATTGAAAATGAATTCAGCTTCCTGTTTTAGTAATTTCTTACCAAGATTTCCTCTTCTCCCACCCTGCACTACTTTTTTAATTCCCCAAAATTTTAGAGCTTCTTTATTGCCCTTATGGACCTCTTTAAAATGTTTATACAGGACGGTGTCTTCTCTCTCATGCTCTATAGCTAGTAAATGTTCACGTATACGGTCTTTAAGTTTCCGTCCTGTCTGCCCGAAGTATCTTAGGTTACAATTACATTGTAGCATATATATGATATTAATATCTGTACATCTTATAATATTGGTTATTTTTATAACCCTTTCATCTTTCTCAGACTTAACCTGTTTCAGTTTAGTGCTGTGTTTACAGGACTTACACTGGTGACAGGGGAAAAAACCTTCAATTCTTTCTCCTTCTAAAGTTTTATAACCTCTATTGCACATCTTACTGCCACCTTTAAATTCACTGGGGGCTAGTATTGATTTTAAGTTCCTTGCCTTTCTGTAAATGAATCTTGGTTTCCTTCCTAAATTAGGCCCTATTAGAGGATCTTTCAACAAAAGATGCCAATGTTTTTGGACTATTTTTTTAAATTGTTTGTGATGGACCGAATAGGTTGTAATTACTTGTATATCAAGTGTCTCTTTGAACCTTTCTCTTTGGGGTTTCACTTTTTTAAGTAACAGTTCCTCTCTATCAGTATTCTTCACTTCCTTCGCTAAATCTAGGATCTTATTTGTATTATACCCCTTTTGCCCAAATCTTTGTATTAATACTTCAGATTGTTCCTCGAAGTCTACTATGTCCGTACAATTCCTTCTGACTCGCATTAGTTGGCCTTTTGGTATATTTCTTTTCCATTTAATGTGATGGCAACTCGCCGCATCTATGTAATTACCTTGTGCCCATAGCCGTACCTTTTACTTGTAGAAAATATCCACTCTCAAATTTAAAGTAGTTGTTTCCCAGAATGAATTTAATACATTTTATCAAGAATTCGCTTTGTATGTTCGTCATTTCTGGATCCTGTTTTAAGAAGTGTTCTATAGCTTGCACTCCCAGGTCATGTTCTATGTTCGTATAAAGGGAGCTGACGTCACAGGTGACCAGCACGAAGTTATGTTCCCATTTTATATTTCTTAAGACTCTTAAAAAATGTGCAGAGTCTGAAATGTAAGAGGGGAGTTCCTTCACATAGTTCTGTAAGAAGTAATCAATATATTGTGACATATTAGATGTAATCGAATCTATACCCGATATTATGGGGCGTCCTGGTGGTTCTTTAAGATTCTTGTGGATCTTCGGTAAGAAGTAGAAAATAGGGGTTCTGAAGCTTTTAATCAAGAGGAAATTATATTCTGATTCTGTTACCAAGTTTGATAGTTTTGCTTCATCAAGCATTTCTTTTAATTTACAATAATAGTTATCACCCGGGTCACTTAGAAGTTTTTTATATGTGGATGTATCATTCAGCAGTCTATAGGCCTCAATTTTATAATTGGTGCTGTTCATAATCACCAGTCCACCCCCTTTGTCTGCCTGTTTTATAACTATATCATCTCTAGACTGTAATTCTTTTAAAATTGTTTTTTCTTTCAAACTCAAGTTCCACTTTAGATTCTTAGTTTGTTTAACCCCTTAGTGACCAGAGCACTTTTCCATTTGTTGACCGTTTGGGACCAAGGCTATTTTTACATTTCTGCGGTGTTTGTGTTTAGCTGTAATTTTCCTCTTACTCATTTACTGTACCCACACATATTATATACCGTTTTTCTCGCCATTAAATGGACTTTCTAAAGATACCATTATTTTCATCATATCTTATAATTTACTATTAAAAAAATTATAAAATAAGAGGAAAAAATGGAAAAAAAAAAAAAAAAATTCAAACTTTGACCCCCAAAATCTGTTGCACATCTACAACCACCAAAAAACACCCATGCTAAATAGTTTCTAAATTTTGTCCTGAGTTTAGAAATACCCAATGTTTACATGTTCTTTGCTTTTTTTGCAAGTTATAGGGCACTAAATAAAAGTAGCACTTTGCTATTTCCAAACCACTTTTTTTCAAAATTAGCGCTAGTTACATTGGGACACTGATATCTTTCAGGAATCCCTGAATATCCCTTGACATGTGTATATATATATATATATTTTTAGAAGACATCCCAAAGTATTGATCTAGGCCCATTTTGGTATATTTCATGCCACCATTTCACCGCCAAATGCGATCAAATAAAAAAAAAAAGTTCACTTTTTCACAAATTTTTTCACAAACTTTAGGTTTCTCACTGAAATTATTTACAAACAGCTTGTGCAATTATTGCACAAATGGTTTTAAATGCTTCTCTGGGATCCCCTTTGTTCAGAAATAGCAGACATATATGGCTTTTACGTTGCTTTTTGGTAATTCGAAGGCCGCTAAATGCCACTGTGCACCACACGTGTATTATGCGCAGCAGTGAAGGGGTTAATTAGGGAGCATGTAGGGCGCTTGTAGGGTTAATTTTAGCTTTAGTGTAGTGTAGTAAACAACCCCAAGTATTGATCTAGGCCCATTTTGGTATATTTCATGCCACCATTTCACCGCCAAATGCGATCAAATTAAAAAAAACTTTAAATATTTCACAATTTTAGGTTTCTCACTGAAATTATTTATAAACAGCTTGTGCAATTTTGGCACAAATGGTTGTAAATGCTTCTCTGGGATCCCCTTTGTTCAGAAATAGCAGACATATATGGCTTTGGCGTTGCTTTTTGGTAGTTAGAAGGTCGCTAAATGCCGCTGCGCATCACACGTATATTATGTTTAGCAGTGAAGGAGTTAATTAGGTAGCTTGTAGGGAGCTTGCAGGGTTAATTTTAGCTTTAGTGTAGAGATCAGCCTCCCACTAGACACATCCCACCCCCTGATCCCTCCCAAACAGCTCCCTTCCCTCCCCCCCCCGACAATTGTCCCCGCCATCTTAAGTACTGGCAGAAAGTCTGCCAGTACTAAAATAAAAGTTTTTTTGGGGTTTTTTAGGTTTTTAAAAAAAAAAAAAATATTCTGCTGTGTAGGACCCCCCTTAGCCCCCAACCTCCCTGATCCCCCCCAAACAGCTCTTTAACCCCCCCTCCCCTCTGCCTTTATTGTGCAGCATATTGGGTACTGGCAGCTGTCTGCCAGTACCCAGTTTGAAAAATAATAATGCATTTTAATTTTTTTATTTTATTAAATATGTTCTTTATTTCTGTAGTGTAGCTGCCCCCCCTCAACATCCAACCCCCCACCCTCTCCCAGATGCCTTGATGTTAAAATCCCACCCTCCCCAGTCCTCTCTCCCACCCTCCAGATCTACAGCATATTGATGCTGAAACAGATCTCACATGCACGCGCGCCAGTGCACGCGCACGCACGGCTCTCGTGCACGCGCACGCACCCGCACAAGATCCCTCCCCCCTCCTCCCCCAATGACTGCCCACCCGCCTCCCTGGATGAGCTCCCACCCACCAACGATAACGGCCATGGATAGCCGATGCAGAGAGGGCCACAGAGTGGCTCTCTCTGCATCGGATGGCTAAAAACAGTTTGAGGCAATATTGAGGCATCACTGCAATAACATGAAAGCAGCTGGAAGCTATCAGGATCGCTTCCACTGCTTTCAAAGACCAACGACGTATGGGGTACGTCCTTGGTCATTAACTGCATTTTTTTGCAGGACGTACCCCATACGTCGTTGGTCGTTAAGGGGTTAATATCAATTTCCTCCAACTCTTGTTTCACCAGTTTCTCAAAGGACTCTATATAGTTTCCTTTCTCTTGTCTTGGGAAAAACTGGGATTTAGGTCTAAAGTTGGTATGAATATATTCTCTTTTTTCGACTGGTTTACTTTCCATAATTGGATTTTTCAGAAAGTACTTCTTTAAAGTTAATTTTCTTACAAATTGGTTAATATTTATGTAATGTTCAAATTTATTCATTACAGAAGTTGGAGCAAAGGATAACCCTCTTTTCAAAACGTCTTCTTGCGTCTTAGTTAATATTAAATTACTGAGTTTGAAGCTTCCACATATCTCTGTTTTATTGTCTGCTACACTTTGATCATTATTACTCATCAATTCTCTCTTTCTTCTCCCTCCTCTTCCCCCTCTCTTCTTCTTTTCCCTCTCGGTGGGTCGTGATTTCTGTTCTGACCTACTCCTAAAAAAATCAGCAGAAGTACTAGCTCTAGGGGGTGATTGATCCATTATTTTTAATACATTGAATCGGTTATGTACAGGAACCCTCCAATTTTGCTGTATCTGTTCTCCTTTCCTGTTTGATTCACATGTTTCTGTATCCCTATTGTACCAACCTCGCTCATGTTGTCTACCTTCATTGAAATGTCTATAAAATCTATTATCCTCTCTCTGATAGCCAATTTCTTCTCTTCGATAATCTCTCCTATAATTATTATGGTGGTGTTGGTCATAATTTCTATAATTTGTATAGTAGTTATTCTTATTAACATAACTCTGGGGGTTCCTGTTATCCCTATAATTCCTATATCCATTTCTCCCCGGATATATTTGTTCCCTATAGTCCTCTCATAATTGGTAGTCCCTCCATTACTAACTGAATAATTAGTATTTTGCTTACCTCCCTGATTGCACTCTTGTACTTCCATTGTATGTCTCTCTTCTTGTCTATTCTGAGGTATATTCTCCTTTCTTTTACTAAATAATGTATTTTTCTTTGTGACTATGTTTTGTGTCTCTTTTCCGTGTTCTTCTTCACTACTTTCATCTGTTCTGTAATCGTCTCTATCTCTATTAAACTTTTTCCATTTGTTGTTCAAAAGATCAATATTGAGGTCTCCTAATCTTTTGATGATTTCACCCTCCTTTTCTTGACACTTACTATCTTTTTTCTTTGTGTCAAATAATGCTTTTGATTTAGTTAACTCTTCATTGATTTCTTTTAGTGCAATGTTCCTTGCCTTAATTATAATTTTAATCAGATCTGCTGAGGCCTTTTCTAATACCTCAAACCATTCAATTTTTAAATCTGTTTTTAATTCAAAAGTACAGTCTTTTTTTTTAAACGTAATCCCCTAGGTACCATTCCTACTTCTATGTATTTCTCCATAAACTTTAACTCAGTTTTTATTTTCAACTCCTTAGTAAGTAGATCTTCAAGTGTGTTTAGAGTGGTATTCATGTCTATCATTGGGTTTGAAAAAGGGGTTTCTTGTGTATGTTCATTATTTTCCAAAGAAGCATCTATTGCTGATAATAATGAGTCTCTTAACTTAAAAATATACATCCTTATTGGACTTTATATTTCAAATTTGGTTTAGCTTTAAAAGGGGTAAATGACGTCAGATTATATAACTCTATATAATATCCTATCTCAGTTTACACTGGTGAGAAATTAGAAACAAAAAGGATGCAAGGTATGTGTAAGCTGTGGATATGTTGAAAAACAGATAAGCCAACCTCCTGACTGCCCTTCTCACCACATATGCAATCGAATTCGGATAATCCAAAACTACAAAAAGATGGGGGAGGTGGCGCCAAAAAGGCTATCTGACAATTAATTACGGAAGAAATTGAGACAAACTATAAAATTATAGATATAAATAAATGAATAAAGCAAATGGCTGCGAATGTGAATTCCAAAAAATGAACAATTTAATGGCACTTTAAATAATACTCACAATATATGTAAAAATACGCAAAATTACTAAATTAAAACACCGGTGTCAATATTTTAAACTAAAAAGCATACAGGACTATCTCTCTATACAATTCAATCCTCTAAGATAAAAAAGTGTTAATATCGTACAATGCACTAAAAAACACTAAAAATGCAACATACAAATGTGGCATAAATACTTAAGTAATGGTTAAGCAATATATATGATACATGACATACTATGACTTCAAGACTCGGCGGTCTGTATATCTAATCAGCTAATACTCAGATTGAGTTCCAAAATAGAATGAACCGTGTTGAATAAGGTCAGTCTTGAGCTTTGAAAAGATTAGTGATGTGATCAGTTCCCTTTTAAATACAGGCGGGTTTCTAACCAATCTGCAAAAAAAGAGAAGATTTTCCTTAGATCAGTAGTACAGCCTCTTAAAGCTGACAGTGTCTTATTTGTCTTAAAGATAAAACAGGTCTCAAAGCCTGCTCATTTATCAGCTGTTGCTGGAGATCCTTCCGGTCACCGCTATGGCAAGCTTTAAGATAGTTCTCACTTACCCGGTATTCCGGTGTATGGGGCGGTTACTTTCAGCCACTCGCCTGAAATCCTATTGGACTTTACTGTGTTAGTTATAACAAACTGGGGTAATGTTGTTCCGTTTCTTCTAAGTGTGCACACTTACGTTAGTCTCTGCTCCTACCGTCTGCTCAGTGATGCAAGTTTTCACTAGTACTGGCTTAACGGCCCTGGGAGTCAAGTGGGTCCGTGTCTCTTCCAAACAAGCTGGATACTGGTGTGGTTTCTACGCGTTTCAGTTCTCCAGGGAGCCTTTGTCAAGATACCCTCCTCCAGCTGTGCTTACTCATTTATAGGGTTTTCTTGTTAACCCTATCGTGATTTTCACATTCGTCAATCCAAAATTGTTATTTTATGTTTGTTTTAGTGATCATTAATTCATCACTAATTTTTCTTTTTCTTTTCAACCGGTTTCATTCTCTATATTCTTAATAACAAAAATATCCTCAAAACACTAAAAAATCACATTAATTACATTAATTAATACATACTATATTCTCTTTTTCTATGACAATTTATTTATTTAGTATCCACATAGCCATTTGTTTTATGTATAATTCATATCCAACGACTAAAACACTGTTTATTTAATTTAGATTGTCATAGTGTCTAGAAAATTTATTGAGACACTATTCCGATCAATCTATAAAAATACTGTTATAAAAAACCGGGCTAGATTCGAACCGTGGGGGCTTTAATACTTAACCATTCTGCTATAATGGCTCACTAAATAGTTAAAAAAATTATGGGAATCAAATAGCTAATCCAGTTTTATCTATATAAAAAGGATAATATTAACTTTTCCTTCATTGGATTCGAACCCTGGAACCTTTCATATGCGAGGTGGATACCTTAGCCACTATGCTGGCTGTGTATTCAATTTTATTTGGTTTGGATGGTAGTCTAGTTGTCTAATTCTCTCTTGTCAATTCTAGACACTTCTCTCATTTTATAATCTATAAAGGGAAAGGTTATCAACCTTCAGTCCCAATTTCTACAACAGGGATGATGGTACAAATTATTTGAAATCTTAGAATTATATAAAATTATATTTTCCCTTACCTAGATTAGTTGGGTTCGAACTCACGACTTTTATATAGGGAAAAAAAAAATTGGGGTAAATGGTGCTTGTATCCACTAGGCCATCTTTCTATTTGTGATTGTAAACTATTTGATAGAAAATATATGATATATAGAATTGGGTCTAGTAATCAAATAGAAAACCGTTATGTAATTGCTTACTTAGATGAAAGAGTTTAGATCCATCTCACTATTTAAACCTTTGGGGTGTAGTGTCCCAAAATTGAAAATGAATTCAGCTTCCTGTTTTAGTAATTTCTTACCAAGATTTCCTCTTCTCCCACCCTGCACTACTTTTTTAATTCCCCAAAATTTTAGAGCTTCTTTATTGCCCTTATGGACCTCTTTAAAATGTTTATACAGGACGGTGTCTTCTCTCTCATGCTCTATAGCTAGTAAATGTTCACGTATACGGTCTTTAAGTTTCCGTCCTGTCTGCCCGAAGTATCTTAGGTTACAATTACATTGTAGCATATATATGATATTAATATCTGTACATCTTATAATATTGGTTATTTTTATAACCCTTTCATCTTTCTCAGACTTAACCTGTTTCAGTTTAGTGCTGTGTTTACAGGACTTACACTGGTGACAGGGGAAAAAACCTTCAATTCTTTCTCCTTCTAAAGTTTTATAACCTCTATTGCACATCTTACTGCCACATTTAAATTCACTGGGGGCTAGTATTGATTTTAAGTTCCTTGCCTTTCTGTAAATGAATCTTGGTTTCCTTCCTAAATTAGGCCCTATTAGAGGATCTTTCAACAAAAGATGCCAATGTTTTTGGACTATTTTTTTAAATTGTTTGTGATGGACCGAATAGGTTGTAATTACTTGTATATCAAGTGTCTCTTTGAACCTTTCTCTTTGGGGTTTCACTTTTTTAAGTAACAGTTCCTCTCTATCAGTATTCTTCACTTCCTTCGCTAAATCTAGGATCTTATTTGTATTATACCCCTTTTGCCCAAATCTTTGTATTAATACTTCAGATTGTTCCTCGAAGTCTACTATGTCCGTACAATTCCTTCTGACTCGCATTAGTTGGCCTTTTGGTATATTTCTTTTCCATTTAATGTGATGGCAACTCGCCGCATCTATGTAATTACCTTGTGCCCATAGCCGTACCTTTTACTTGTAGAAAATATCCACTCTCAAATTTAAAGTAGTTGTTTCCCAGAATGAATTTAATACATTTTATCAAGAATTCGCTTTGTATGTTCGTCATTTCTGGATCCTGTTTTAAGAAGTGTTCTATAGCTTGCACTCCCAGGTCATGTTCTATGTTCGTATAAAGGGAGCTGACGTCACAGGTGACCAGCACGAAGTTATGTTCCCATTTTATATTTCTTAAGACTCTTAAAAAATGTGCAGAGTCTGAAATGTAAGAGGGGAGTTCCTTCACATAGTTCTGTAAGAAGTAATCAATATATTGTGACATATTAGATGTAATCGAATCTATACCCGATATTATGGGGCGTCCTGGTGGTTCTTTAAGATTCTTGTGGATCTTCGGTAAGAAGTAGAAAATAGGGGTTCTGAAGCTTTTAATCAAGAGGAAATTATATTCTGATTCTGTTACCAAGTTTGATAGTTTTGCTTCATCAAGCATTTCTTTTAATTTACAATAATAGTTATCACCCGGGTCACTTAGAAGTTTTTTATATGTGGATGTATCATTCAGCAGTCTATAGGCCTCAATTTTATAATTGGTGCTGTTCATAATCACCAGTCCACCCCCTTTGTCTGCCTGTTTTATAACTATATCATCTCTAGACTGTAATTCTTTTAAAATTGTTTTTTCTTTCAAACTCAAGTTCCACTTTAGATTCTTAGTTTGTTTAACCCCTTAGTGACCAGAGCACTTTTCCATTTGCTGACCGTTTGGGACCAAGGCTATTTTTACATTTCTGCGGTGTTTGTGTTTAGCTGTAATTTTCCTCTTACTCATTTACTGTACCCACACATATTATATACCGTTTTTCTCGCCATTAAATGGACTTTCTAAAGATACCATTATTTTCATCATATCTTATAATTTACTATTAAAAAAATTATAAAATAAGAGGAAAAAATGGAAAAAAAAAAAAAATTCAAACTTTGACCCCCAAAATCTGTTGCACATCTACAACCACCAAAAAACACCCATGCTAAATAGTTTCTAAATTTTGTCCTGAGTTTAGAAATACCCAATGTTTACATGTTCTTTGCTTTTTTTGCAAGTTATAGGGCACTAAATAAAAGTAGCACTTTGCTATTTCCAAACCACTTTTTTTCAAAATTAGCGCTAGTTACATTGGGACACTGATATCTTTCAGGAATCCCTGAATATCCCTTGACATGTGTATATATATATATATATATTTAGAAGACATCCCAAAGTATTGATCTAGGCCCATTTTGGTATATTTCATGCCACCATTTCACCGCCAAATGCGATCAAATAAAAAAAAAAAGTTCACTTTTTCACAAATTTTTTCACAAACTTTAGGTTTCTCACTGAAATTATTTACAAACAGCTTGTGCAATTATTGCACAAATGGTTTTAAATGCTTCTCTGGGATCCCCTTTGTTCAGAAATAGCAGACATATATGGCTTTTACGTTGCTTTTTGGTAATTCGAAGGCCGCTAAATGCCACTGTGCACCACACGTGTATTATGCGCAGCAGTGAAGGGGTTAATTAGGGAGCATGTAGGGCGCTTGTAGGGTTAATTTTAGCTTTAGTGTAGTGTAGTAAACAACCCCAAGTATTGATCTAGGCCCATTTTGGTATATTTCATGCCACCATTTCACCGCCAAATGCGATCAAATTAAAAAAAACTTTAAATATTTCACAATTTTAGGTTTCTCACTGAAATTATTTATAAACAGCTTGTGCAATTTTGGCACAAATGGTTGTAAATGCTTCTCTGGGATCCCCTTTGTTCAGAAATAGCAGACATATATGGCTTTGGCGTTGCTTTTTGGTAGTTAGAAGGTCGCTAAATGCCGCTGCGCATCACACGTATATTATGTTTAGCAGTGAAGGAGTTAATTAGGTAGCTTGTAGGGAGCTTGCAGGGTTAATTTTAGCTTTAGTGTAGAGATCAGCCTCCCACTAGACACATCCCACCCCCTGATCCCTCCCAAACAGCTCCCTTCCCTCCCCCACCCGACAATTGTCCCCGCCATCTTAAGTACTGGCAGAAAGTCTGCCAGTACTAAAATAAAAGTTTTTTGGGGTTTTTTAGGTTTTTAAAAAAAAAAAAATTATTCTGCTGTGTAGGACCCCCCTTAGCCCCCAACCTCCCTGATCCCCCCCAAACAGCTCTTTAACCCCCCCTCCCCTCTGCCTTTATTGTGCAGCATATTGGGTACTGGCAGCTGTCTGCCAGTACCCAGTTTGAAAAATAATAATGCATTTTAATTTTTTTATTTTATTAAATATGTTCTTTATTTCTGTAGTGTAGCTGCCCCCCCTCAACATCCAACCCCCCACCCTCTCCCAGATGCCTTGATGTTAAAATCCCACCCTCCCCAGTCCTCTCTCCCACCCTCCAGATCTACAGCATATTGATGCTGAAACAGATCTCACATGCACGCGCGCCAGTGCACGCGCACGCACGGCTCTCGTGCACGCGCACGCACCCACACAAGATCCCTCCCCCCTCCTCCCCCAATGACTGCCCACCCGCCTCCCTGGATGAGCTCCCACCCACCAACGATAACGGCCATGGATAGCCGATGCAGAGAGGGCCACAGAGTGGCTCTCTCTGCATCGGATGGCTAAAAACAGTTTGAGGCAATATTGAGGCATCACTGCAATAACATGAAAGCAGCTGGAAGCTATCAGGATCGCTTCCACTGCTTTCAAAGACCAACGACGTATGGGGTACGTCCTTGGTCATTAACTGCATTTTTTTGCAGGACGTACCCCATACATCGTTGGTCGTTAAGGGGTTAATATCAATTTCCTCCAACTCTTGTTTCACCAGTTTCTCAAAGGACTCTATATAGTTTCCTTTCTCTTGTCTTGGGAAAAACTGGGATTTAGGTCTAAAGTTGGTATGAATATATTCTCTTTTTTCGACTGGTTTACTTTCCATAATTGGATTTTTCAGAAAGTACTTCTTTAAAGTTAATTTTCTTACAAATTGGTTAATATTTATGTAATGTTCAAATGTATTCATTACAGAAGTTGGAGCAAAGGATAACCCTCTTTTCAAAACGTCTTCTTGCGTCTTAGTTAATATTAAATTACTGAGTTTGAAGCTTCCACATATCTCTGTTTTATTGTCTGCTACACTTTGATCATTATTACTCATCAATTCTCTCTTTCTTCTCCCTCCTCTTCCCCCTCTCTTCTTCTTTTCCCTCTCGGTGGGTCGTGATTTCTGTTCTGACCTACTCCTAAAAAAATCAGCAGAAGTACTAGCTCTAGGGGGTGATTGATCCATTATTTTTAATACATTGAATCGGTTATGTACAGGAACCCTCCAATTTTGCTGTATCTGTTCTCCTTTCCTGTTTGATTCACATGTTTCTGTATCCCTATTGTACCAACCTCGCTCATGTTGTCTACCTTCATTGAAATGTCTATAAAATCTATTATCCTCTCTCTGATAGCCAATTTCTTCTCTTCGATAATCTCTCCTATAATTATTATGGTGGTGTTGGTCATAATTTCTATAATTTGTATAGTAGTTATTCTTATTAACATAACTCTGGGGGTTCCTGTTATCCCTATAATTCCTATATCCATTTCTCCCCGGATATATTTGTTCCCTATAGTCCTCTCATAATTGGTAGTCCCTCCATTACTAACTGAATAATTAGTATTTTGCTTACCTCCCTGATTGCACTCTTGTACTTCCATTGTATGTCTCTCTTCTTGTCTATTCTGAGGTATATTCTCCTTTCTTTTACTAAATAATGTATTTTTCTTTGTGACTATGTTTTGTGTCTCTTTTCCGTGTTCTTCTTCACTACTTTCATCTGTTCTGTAATCGTCTCTATCTCTATTAAACTTTTTCCATTTGTTGTTCAAAAGATCAATATTGAGGTCTCCTAATCTTTTGATGATTTCACCCTCCTTTTCTTGACACTTACTATCTTTTTTCTTTGTGTCAAATAATGCTTTTGATTTAGTTAACTCTTCATTGATTTCTTTTAGTGCAATGTTCCTTGCCTTAATTATAATTTTAATCAGATCTGCTGAGGCCTTTTCTAATACCTCAAACCATTCAATTTTTAAATCTGTTTTTAATTCAAAAGTACAGTCTTTTTTTTTAAACGTAATCCCCTAGGTACCATTCCTACTTCTGTGTATTTCTCCATAAACTTTAACTCAGTTTTTATTTTCAACTCCTTAGTAAGTAGATCTTCAAGTGTGTTTAGAGTGGTATTCATGTCTATCATTGGGTTTGAAAAAGGGGTTTCTTGTGTATGTTCATTATTTTCCAAAGAAGCATCTATTGCTGATAATAATGAGTCTCTTAACTTAAAAATATACATCCTTATTGGACTTTATATTTCAAATTTGGTTTAGCTTTAAAAGGGGTAAATGACGTCAGATTATATAACTCTATATAATATCCTATCTCAGTTTACACTGGTGAGAAATTAGAAACAAAAAGGATGCAAGGTATGTGTAAGCTGTGGATATGTTGAAAAACAGATAAGCCAACCTCCTGACTGCCCTTCTCACCACATATGCAATCGAATTCGGATAATCCAAAACTACAAAAAGATGGGGGAGGTGGCGCCAAAAAGGCTATCTGACAATTAATTACGGAAGAAATTGAGACAAACTATAAAATTATAGATATAAATAAATGAATAAAGCAAATGGCTGCGAATGTGAATTCCAAAAAATGAACAATTTAATGGCACTTTAAATAATACTCACAATATATGTAAAAATACGCAAAATTACTAAATTAAAACACCGGTGTCAATATTTTAAACTAAAAAGCATACAGGACTATCTCTCTATACAATTCAATCCTCTAAGATAAAAAAGTGTTAATATCGTACAATGCACTAAAAAACACTAAAAATGCAACATACAAATGTGGCATAAATACTTAAGTAATGGTTAAGCAATATATATGATACATGACATACTATGACTTCAAGACTCGGCGGTCTGTATATCTAATCAGCTAATACTCAGATTGAGTTCCAAAATAGAATGAACCGTGTTGAATAAGGTCAGTCTTGAGCTTTGAAAAGATTAGTGATGTGATCAGTTCCCTTTTAAATACAGGCGGGTTTCTAACCAATCTGCAAAAAAAGAGAAGATTTTCCTTAGATCAATAGTACAGCCTCTTAAAGCCGACAGTGTCTTATTTGTTGCTGACAAGTGTCTTAAAGATAAAACAGGTCTCAAAGCCTGCTCATTTATCAGCTGTTGCTGGAGATCCTTCCGGTCACTGCTATGGCAAGCTTTAAGATAGTTCTCACTTACCCGGTATTCCGGTGTATGGGGCGATTACTTTCAGCCACTCGCCTGAAATCCTATTGGACTTTACTGTGTTAGTTGTAACAAACTGGGGTAATGTTGTTCCGTTTCTTCTAAGTGTGCACACTTACGTTAGTCTCTGCTCCTACCGTCTGCTCAGTGATGCAAGTTTTCACTAGTACTGGCTTAACGGTCCTGGGAGTCAAGTGGGTCCGTGTCTCTTCCAAACAAGCTGGATACTGGTGTGGTTTCTACGCGTTTCAGCTCTCCAGGGAGCCTTTGTCAAGATACCCTCCTCCAGCTGTGCTTACTCATTTATAGGGTTTTCTTGTTAACCCTATCATGATTTTCACATTCGTCAATCCGAAATTGTTATTTTATGTTTGTTTTAGTGATCATTAATTCATCACTAATTTTTCTTTTTCTTATCAACCGGTTTCATTCTTTATAATCTTAATAACAAAAATATCATCAAAACACTAAAAAAATCACATTAATTACATTAATTAATACATACTATATTCTCTTTTTCTATGACAATTTATTTATTTGGTATCCACATAGCCATTTGTTTTATGTATAATTCATATCCAACGACTAAAAAACTGTTTATTTAATTTAGATTGTCATAGTGTCTAGAAAATTTATTGAGACACTATTCCAATCAATCTACAACAATACTGTTATAAAAAATCGGGCTAGATTCGAACCGGTGACCTTGGTCGTGGGGGCTTTAATACTTAAACATTCTGCTATAATGGCTCACTAAATAGTTACAAAAATTATAGGAATCAAATAGCTAATCCAGTTTTATCTATATAAAAAGGATAATATTAACTTTTCCTTCATTGGATTCGAACCCTGGAACCTTTCATATGTGAGGTGGATACCTTAGCCACTATGCTGGCTGTGTATTCAATTTTACTTGGTTTGGATGGTAGTCTAGTTGTCTAATTCTCTCTTGTCAATTCTAGACACTTCTCTCATTTTATAATCTATAAAGGGAAAGGTTATCAACCTTCAGTCCCAATTTCTACAACAGGGATGATGGTACAAATTATTTGAAATCTTAGAATTATATAAAATTATATTTTCCCTTACCTAGATTAGTTGGGTTCAAACTCATGACTTTTATATAGGGAAAAAAAAATTGGGGTAAATGGTGCTTGTATCCACTAGGCCATCTTTCTATTTGTGATTGTAAACTATTTGATAGAAAATATATGATATATAGAATTGGGTCTAGTAATCAAATAGAAAACCGTTATGTAATTGCTTACTTAGATGAAAGAGTTTAGATCCATCTCACTATTTAAACCTTTGGGGTGTAGTGTCCCAAAATTGAAAATGAATTCAGCTTCCTGTTTTAGTAATTTCTTACCAAGATTTCCTCTTCTCCCATCCTGCACTACTTTTTTAACTCCCCCAAAAATTTTTTTTTTGCAATCAGGGAGGTAAGCAAAATACTAATTATTCAGTTAGTAATGGAGGGACTACCAATTATGAGAAATGGGATAAAAAAACAACGTGAGGAACAGACAACAGGTAGACAACAAAGAGAGGACTATAGGGAACAAATATATCCGGGGAGAAATGGATATAGGAACTATAGGAATAACAGGAACCCCCAGAGTTATGTTAATAAGAATAACTACTATACAAATTATAGAAATTATGACCAACACCACCATAATAATTATAGGAGAGATTATCGAAGAGAAGAAATTGGCTATCAGAGAGAAGATAATAGATTTTATAGACATTTCAATGAAGGTAGACAACATGAGCGAGGTTGGTACAATAGGGATACAGAAACATGTGAATCAAACAGGAAAGGAGAACAGATACAGCAAAATTGGAGGGTTCCTGTACATAACCGATTCAATGTATTAAAAATAATGGATCAATCACCCCCTAGAGCTAGTACTTCTGCTGATTTTTTAGGAGTAGGTCAGAACAGAAATCACGACCCACCGAGAGGGAAAAGAAGAAGAGAGGGGGAAGAGGAGGGGGAAGAAAGAGAGAATTGATGAGTAATAATGAAGATAATGATCAAAGTGTAGCAGACAATAAAACAGAGATAAGTGGAATCTTCAACCTCAGTAATTTAATATTGACTAAGACGCGAGAAGACGTTTTGAAAAGAGGGTTATCCTTTGCTCCAACTTCTGTAATGAATAAATTTGAACATTACATAAATATTAACCAATTTGTAAGAAAATTAACTTTAAAGAAGTACTTTCTGAAAAATCCAATTATGGAAAGTAAACTAGTTGAAAAAAGAGAATATATTCATACCAACTTTAGACCTAAATCCCAGTTTTTCCCAAGACAAGAGAAAGGAAACTATATAGAGTCCTTTGAGAAACTGGTGAAACAAGAGTTGGAGGAAATTGATATTAAACAAACTAAGAATCTAAAGTGGAACTTGAGTTTGAAAGAAAAAACAATTTTAAAAGAATTACAGTCTAGAGATGATACAGTTTCAAAGCAGGCAGACAAAGGGGGTGGACTGGTGATTATGAACAGCACCAATTATAAAAATTGAGGCCTATAGACTGCTGAATGATACATCCACATATAAAAAACTTCTAAGTGACCCGGGTGATAACTATTATTGTAAATTAAAATAAATGCTTGATCAAGCAAAACTATCAAACTTGGTAACAGAATCAGAATATAATTTCCTCTTGATTAAAAGCTTCAGAACCCCTATTTTCTACTTCTTACCGAAGATCCACAAGAATCTTAAAGAACCACCAGGACGCCCCATAATATCGGGTATAGATTCGATTACATCTAATATGTCACAATATATTGATTACTTCTTACAGAACTATGTGAAGGAACTCCCCTCTTACATTTCAGACTCTGCGCATTTTTTAAGAGTCTTAAGAAATATAAAATGGGAACATAACTTCGTGCTGGTCACCTGTGACGTCAGCTCCCTTTATACGAACATAGAACATGACCTGGGAGTACAAGCTATAGAACACTTCTTAAAACAGGATCCAGAAATGACAAACATACAAAGCGAATTCTTGATAAAATGTATTAAATTCATTCTGGGAAACAACTACTTTAAATTTGAGAGTGGATATTTTCTACAAGTAAAAGGTACGGCTATGGGCACAAGGTTCGCACCCAGCTATGCTAATTTATTCATGGGGATTTTTGAAAGAGAAGTCCTCGACCAGTCCCCATGGGGTGCGAACCTTGTGCTCTATAGACGATTTGTTTTTTATATGGAGGGGTGACACAGAGTTACTAGATTTGTTCATTGATGACCTAAACACTAACAGATTTGGTTTAAAATTCACTTATGAATTTAGCAATCAGAAAATTAATTATTTAGATATAGAGATAGAGATAAAGAATGATGAAATAAAAACAAAGACTTTTTTCAAAAAAGTCGACTCTAATAATTACATAGATGCGGCGAGTTGCCATCACATTAAATGGAAAAGAAATATACCAAAAGGCCAACTAATGCGAGTCAGAAGGAATTGTATGGACATAGTAGACTTCGAGGAACAATCTGAAGTATTAATACAAAGATTTGGGCAAAAGGGGTATAATACAAATAAGATCCTAGATTTAGCGAAGGAAGTGAAGAATACTGATAGAGAGGAACTGTTACTTAAAAAAGTGAAACCCCAAAGAGAAAGGTTCAAAGAGACACTTGATATACCAGTAATTACAACCTATGGACCTCTTCAGCCCGATGATGGACCTCTTCAGCTGGATGATGGATCTCTTCAGCCCGATGATGGACCTCTTCAGCCGGATGATGGATCTCTTCAGCCCGATGATGGACCTCTTCAGCCCGATGATGGACCTCTTCAGCCCGATGATGGACCTCTTCAGCCCCCGCTTGGGCTTGGATGAAGACTTCGGAGGCTCCTCTGGACGGATCGGTGATACCCGGCGTGGTGAAGATAAGGTAGGGAGATCTTCAGGGGCTTAGTGTTAGGTTTATTTAAGGGGGGTTTGGGTTAGATTAGGGGTATGTGGGTGGTGGGTTGTAATGTTGGGGGGGGTATTGTATGTTTTTTTTATAGGCAAAAGAGCAGAATTCTTTGGGGCATGCCCCGCAAAAGGCCCTTTTAAGGGCTGGTAAGGTAAAATAGCTTTTCTATTTTTATTTTAGAATAGGGTAGGGTATTTTTTTATTTTGGGGGGCTTTGTTATTTTATTAGGGGGCTTAGAGTAGGTGTAATTAGCTTAAAATTGTTGTAATCTTTTTCTAATGTTTGTAAATTATTTTTTTATTTTTTGTAACTTCGTTCTTTTTTTATTTTTGTACTTTAGTTAGTTTATTTAATTGTATTTATGTGTAGGTATTTGTATGTAATTGTATGTAGGTTTAATTGTAACTTAGGTTAGAATTTATTTTACAGGTAATTTTGTAATTATTTTAACTAGGTAGCTATTAAATAGTTATTAACTATTTAATAGCTATTGTACCTGGTTAAAATAAATACAAAGTTGCCTGTAAAATAAATATTAATCCTAAAATAGCTACAATATAATTATAATTTATATTGTAGCTATATTAGGGTTTATTTTACAGGTAAGTATTTAGCTTTAAATAGGAATAATTTATTTAATAAGAGTTAATTTATTTCGTTATATAAAAATTATATTTAACTTAGGGGGGTGTTAGGGTTAGACTTAGCTTTAGGGGTTAATAAATTTAATAGAGTAGCGGTGAGGTCCGGTCAGCAGACTAGGGGTTAATACTTGAAGTTAGGTGTCGGTGATGTTAGGGAGGGCAGATTAGGGGTTAATACTATTTATTATAGGGTTATTGAGGCGGGAGTGAGGCGGATTAGGGGTTAATAACTTTATTATAGTAGCGGTGAGGTCCCGTCGGCAGATTAGGGGTTAATAATTGTAGGTAGGTGGCGGCGACATTGGGGGGGGGGCAGATTAGGGGTTAATAAATATAATATAGGGGTCGGCGGTGTTAGGGGCAGCAGATTAGGGGTACATAGGGATAACGTAGGTTACGGCGGTGTGCGGTCGGCAGATTAGGGGTTAAAATTTTTTATTAGAGTGGCGGCGATGTGGGGGGGGCCTCGGTTTAGGGGTACATAGGTAGTTTATGAGTGTTAGTGTACTTTAGAGCACAGTAGTTAAGAGCTTTATGAACCGGCGTTAGCCCAGAAAGCTCTTAACTCCTGGCTTTTCTCTGCGGCTGGAGTCTTGTCGTTAGATTTCTAATTCTCACTTCAGCCAAGACTCTAAATACCAGCGATAGAAAGATCCCATTGAAAAGATAGGATACGCAAATGGCGTAAGGGGATCTGCGGTATGGAAAAGTCGCGGCTCGAAAGTGAGCGTTAGACCCTTTCCTGACTGACTCTAAATACCAGCGGGCGGACAAAACCAGCGTTAGGAGCCTCTAACGCTGGTTTTGACGGCTAACACAAAACTCTAAATCTAGGCGTAAGGTTGCAGCACTTACTTTAATAAAATGTGGTTAAAACACTACTCTGAGTCTGCATCTCTTCCTGCTCTGTAAGGAAGTGACAGTGGCACATTCCACTGCACTTAGAGGGGAAGTAAAGAACTCTCTTTTTCACTTTAGCAAAGCTGGCAGCTTCACAGGACAGCAGCAAAATATATGAAAGTTGTTTTTTTCCGTTTTTGTTTTGTTTTATATCATTTAACATCCAGCCCCAACCCTAAGTTCCACTTACTAATGCCTCTCACTAGATTGGGTCAGCCTAAATAGGACTGCCTCAAATAAGCACTTATGGGCCATGCAATGATCTTAAGCACTTTCATCCAGTAGGTGGCGCAGCATGTTTTGTAATGGTGGGCAGACCTGCTTGTGCCTCTCCATTGCACAACATGTAGCTGTGAAAAAAAAAATGATGGGGAAAAAAATTGCATTTTTTTTAAAGCCAATAAAAAAAAATATATATTTTTTTGCCCATATGAGAGGTGAAGCCCTGCCTCACCTGCCTCTAGTGACTGCACATCACTTTTAAAGATATATATTATTATAGAGCGGTTCCCTCTACCTCACACAGCAGCCTTTCCAGTACTATATATAAAGATATATTATAGATAGGTTCCCTCTGCATCACACATACAGCCACCTACCTACCCAGTACCTTATATACAAATATATAACATAGAGAGCTTCCCTCTGCTTTTCACACACAGAGCCCCTCCCCATTCCTTATATACAGATATATATTATAGAGAGGATCACTGTGTCTGTCGCACACAGCCCACTTCCTTATATCCAGATATATATTATAGAACGATGCTGAAGTTGGCTTCTTATCCAGCCAGCTTCATATTCAGCAACTGATTACAATCAGCCAAATAAAGCTGTATAAACAAAATATGTGGCATTAGTTTTATTTTAAATAAAATACACTTTCCCAAAACCTAAACAAAAATATTTTATATTATACTTTATATTATATTGCAATGGTAACAGATGGTAAATATGGCACAATTTTGGTTATGTTTTGAATAAATAACTTGTATATTGAAATGGTTAAAATCCTTTGGGCCACTGATTTATATGTGGATATATACAGTGTGTGAGCCCCTTCATACAATCCACATGATTTCAGCCTGGCTCAACAGTTTCTAAGGCAAACAAACTGGTGCCAACAATGCCACTTCATATATTTAACCTTTTCTGAATAAGTAACTGGTATCTTGAAAGGGTTAAAATCATTTGGGCCAATAATTTCTGTGTGGGTATATACAGGGCGTGAACCCTGTATATAGGATAGACATATTCTCAACCTGGCCCAATGGTTTCTATGGCAAACAAACTGTTGCCAACCTTGGCACTTCATATATTTTTCCTTTCCTGAATAAGTAACTGGTATTTTGAAAGAGTTAAAATTATTTGGGCCGGGGGTGCAGAGCTAGCTACAGAAGAGACAAGACGCACAGTTCATGAGCTCCTGCAAAACTAATCGATTTAAGGGTATATTTAATAGATCCCAGCAAAGTTTCTGATCTATATTCACAAAAAGGTAAAGCAGCTTTTCTAAAGACGCATTTGATAAGACTTTGAACATTTGCTACGGCACTTACCTGGACCTAAGCCGGTTGGAGCAACCACGAGGTTGGCCTTATAGACGCAGCCTGATATAAGAGGAATTCTCTATTGCATAACCAAATATGGAGAACTTCTACATATAGGTACAAGCACTGCTTAACAAATTTGAAGATAATATACATCACAGCTTTGATAACCTAATTCCTACAAACAAAGCTCAATCTACAAGAGAGGTTAACTCAATATCTGTTATGTCGGATGGCATAGACCCGAAAGCGTACTACAATAGCTCCCAGCTCAACACAAGTGAATTCACATCTGAGCTAGAGCCTGACCACTTCAAGCAAGATCCCTATGAGAGCAAGAAACACAGCTCGCAAACTTCTTGCCTAGCCGAGGGCGATATGGCTGCTCCCCTGGGTTGGGGTATGAGCACCCCACAGTCTCACATGATGCCTCAATTACACGATACTTACTTGAGAACATCCACAAGACTCACAAAGGAGAGAGGTTCTTCTTCACCAGCTCTGCTTGAAAAAAACCTAAGCGTCAGTGATGATCCACAGCAGTCCACTAATGCCCTACCAGTCACTAGTAAGTCGCATCCTAATACAAAGAACTGGACGATTGGCTCTGGAATAATCTCCGCAGGTGATCAACAAGCATGGCTGAATCCGAAGTATGTTAAGTATTCCTTCCTCTGTCTCCATAATGCAGTCAGCGTTGGCTAATGCAGCAGGGCTTTCTGCAGTAAACGGGAGATAAATTCTCAACGTATTTAAGACTCTCTTCTATCAAACTTAAAGCTATAAGACACATATTAATATCACTTTAGATATTTTGGTATATAAGGACAGCATTGTTGTTTGATAGATATGTTATTGTTTCATATATGTGTTAAATGTTTACTGAGCTTTGTATTTAATCATCTCTCACACCTTGAATTAATTTATCTTTGTATAACCCTCATAACCTGGCATATTGAGTCTTTTACAGTAGCACAATATCACTGTACTATTAACTAGAACTATTAAGGTACCTCAATAGTAAATTGTCATAGATCTACTTGGATATTAGCAGGATTCCCAGTATTTCAGTAACTAAAACTTAGACCCTATCTATAACACTTATCCTGGTTACAGGGCTGGTGCACATACTAATATCAGCATTAATAATTCATGTACACTATTTTTACAATGCCTACTTCAATAATTTGTACTGCTAAATGTGAGTCTCTACTCAAAAGTATTTTTTTTTTAAGCTATCTATACACAACACCAAAGTATCTCAGTAGGAAAGACAAATAATATACTGTTTCCTTAACAAGCATTACCATGAGAAATGTCCAACTCATAAATACAAATGGTCAACCTGTTGCTCGGATATAGGGCCCGAATCTGGAGGACAGGGTTTAAATATTTAAGACTTTTGAGAATTACCCCCTTCTTTATATTACTAATATAGCTACAATCTAGACTTCAGCTTATAAATTTGCTAACACCTTATTATTGCGCAAACATTCTTATTTTATTTCCCTGGTGTGAGATCACTTCCGTGCCCCTGCGCTCTATACAAATTGGTTGATGATATTCCAGGCAATAAACCAGATTACTGCAGGTTATTGTTACATATTCAATATCTTGACTATACACTAATAGTTATGTATACTTCCTATAATGCCACAATTATATATGGTGAGCTTACTCAATACTAGCTAGCCCTCCTAGTTAAATGTTAAATAAAGTGACGTTAACACTCTCGTAGCCATTACTATACATACAATTACTTTAACTTGCTAAAAGCCCAAGGCCAAACTATCCCCATACAATATACATGTTACCTATACAATAACCCATTCAGGTCATGACAGCTTTTTATTAAGTCTCGCACCCATACTGCTTAGTTGTACTATTTATGTTCCTACCCCCCACCCCCTCACACATTAATATACTCTGGCAATTCATTTGTGCTCAAAGTATTATTTTGCGGTTTCTCTTGCAAAATACTGCATCTGTAATTATTTATATCTACTATGTCAATAATCTTATAATTTGCATACGAAGAGAGAAGCGCTCTACCAGGAACGAACAACAGCTCAGTGGCTTGTTCTATGGCGATTTACCACCCGGAAGCAGCCTCTTTTAGACCAGTGTGCTTTTCACAGAAGAAAACTTTCCTGAAGTATATCAGTCTGATCCTGCCAAGTAAGGTCAGTCCAGCCCCGAAATACCAGGCAATTCTCCTCTGAACAAGGAACATGACAACCCCAGACGATCGTTTCGGCCTCCTATGGGCCTCGTCAGTGAGGTGCAGCCACATTCCTCTAAGCACACTGGGCAAGGAGTCCACGTCTGGTTTCCCCCATCACCCATAGGGAGACTTCCCCAGGGTCATAATAATTTGCATACGAAGAGAGAAGCGCTCTACCAGGAACGAACAATAGCTCAGTGGCTTGTTCTATGGCGATTTACCACCCGGAAGCAGCCTCTTTTAGACCAGTGTGCTTTTCACAGAAGAAAACTTTCCTGAAGTATATCAGTCTGATCCTGCCAAGTAAGGTCAGTCCAGCCCCGAAATACCAGGCAATTCTCCTCTGAACAAGGAACATGACAACCCCAGACGATCGTTTCGGCCTCCTATGGGCCTCGTCAGTGAGGTGCAGCCACATTCCTCTAAGCACACTGGGCAAGGACTCCACGTCTGGTTTCCCCCATCACCCATAGGGAGACTTCCCCAGGGTCATAATAATTTGCATACGAAGAGAGAAGCGCTCTACCAGGAACGAACAACAGCTCAGTGGCTTGTTCTATGGCGATTTACCACCCGGAAGCAGCCTCTTTTAGACCAGTGTGCTTTTCACAGAAGAAAACTTTCCTGAAGTATATCAGTCTGATCCTGCCAAGTAAGGTCAGTCCAGACCCGAAATACCAGGCAATTCTCCTCTGAACAAGGAACATGAGAACCCCAGACGATCGTTTCGGCCTCCTATGGGCCTCGTCAGTGAGGTGCAGCCACATTCCTCTAAGCACACTGGGCAAGGAGTCCACGTCTGGTTTCCCCCATCACCCATAGGGAGACTTCCCCAGGGTCATAATAATTTGCATACGAAGAGAGAAGCGCTCTACCAGGAACGAACAACAGCTCAGTGGCTTGTTCTATGGCGATTTACCACCCGGAAGCAGCCTCTTTTAGACCAGTGTGCTTTTCACAGAAGAAAACTTTCCTGAAGTATATCAGTCTGATCCTGCCAAGTAAGGTCAGTCCAGCCCCGAAATACCAGGCAATTCTCCTCTGAATAAGGAACATGACAACCCCAGACGATCGTTTCGGCCTCCTATGGGCCTCGTCAGTGAGGTGCAGCCACATTCCTCTAAGCACACTGGGCAAGGAGTCCACGTCTGGTTTCCCCCATCACCCATACGGAGACTTCCCCGGAGTCATAATAATTTGCATACAAAGAGAGAAGCGCTCTACCAGGAACGAACAACAGCTCAGTGGCTTGTTCTATGGCGATTTACCACCCGGAAGCAGCCTCTTTTAGACCAGTGTGCTTTTCACAGAAGAAAACTTTCCTGAAGTATATCAGTCTGATCCTGCCAAGTAAGGTCAGTCCAGCCCCGAAATACCAGGCAATTCTCCTCTGAACAAGGAACATGACAACCCCAGACGATCGTTTCGGCCTCCTATGGGCCTCGTCAGTGAGGTGCAGCCACATTCCTCTAAGCACACTGGGCAAGGAGTCCACGTCTGGTTTCCCCCATCACCCATAGGGAGACTTCCCCAGGGTCATAATAATTTGCATACGAAGAGAGAAGCGCTCTACCAGGAACGAACAACAGCTCAGTGGCTTGTTCTATGGCGATTTACCACCCGGAAGCAGCCTCTTTTAGACCAGTGTGCTTTTCACAGAAGAAAACTTTCCTGAAGTATATCATTCTGATCCTGCCAAGTAAGGTCAGTCCAGCTCCGAAATACCAGGCAATTCTCCTCTGAACAAGGAACATGACGACCCCAGACGATCGTTTCGGCCTCCTATGGGCCTCGTCAGTGAGGTGCAGCCACATTCCTCTAAGCACACTGGGCAAGGAGTCCACGTCTGGTTTTCCCCATCACCCATAGGGAGACTTCCCCAGGGTCATAATAATTTGCATACGAAGAGAGAAGCGCTCTACCAGGAACAAACAACAGCTCAGTGGCTTGTTCTATGGCGATTTACCACCCGGAAGCAGCCTCTTTTAGACCAGTGTGCTTTTCACAGAAGAAAACTTTCCTGAAGTATATCAGTCTGATCCTGCCAAGTAAGGTCAGTCCAGCCCCGAAATACCAGGCAATTCTCCTCTGAACAAGGAACATGACAACCCCAGACGATCGTTTCGGCCTCCTATGGGCCTCGTCAGTGAGGTGCAGCCACATTCCTCTAAGCACACTGGGCAAGGAGTCCACATCTGGTTTCCCCCATCACCCATAGGGAGACTTCCCCAGGGTCATAATAATTTGCATACGAAGAGAGAAGCGCTCTACCAGGAACGAACAACAGCTCAGTGGCTTGTTCTATGGCGATTTACCACCCGGAAGCAGCCTCTTTTAGACCAGTGTGCTTTTCACAGAAGAAAACTTTCCTGAAGTATATCAGTCTGATCCTGCCAAGTAAGGTCAGTCCAGCCCCGAAATACCAGGCAATTCTCCTCTGAACAAGGAACATGACAACCCCAGACGATCGTTTCGGCCTCCTATGGGCCTCGTCAGTGAGGTGCAGCCACATTCCTCTAAGCACACTGGGCAAGGAGTCCACGTCTGGTTTCCCCCATCACCCATAGGGAGACTTCCCCAGGGTCATAATAATTTGCATACGAAGAGAGAAGCGCTCTACCAGGAACGAACAACAGCTCAGTGGCTTGTTCTATGGCGATTTACCACCCGGAAGCAGCCTCTTTTAGACCAGTGTGCTTTTCACAGAAGAAAACTTTCCTGAAGTATATCAGTCTGATCCTGCCAAGTAAGGTCAGTCCAGCCCCGAAATACCAGGCAATTCTCCTCTGAACAAGGAACATGACAACCCCAGACGATCGTTTCGGCCTCCTATGGGCCTCGTCAGTGAGGTGCAGCCACATTCCTCTAAGCACACTGGGCAAGGAGTCCACGTCTGGTTTCCCCCATCACCTATAGGGAGACTTCCCCAGGGTCATAATAATTTGCATACGAAGAGAGAAGCGCTCTACCAGGAACGAACAACAGCTCAGTGGCTTGTTCTATGGCGATTTACCACCCGGAAGCAGCCTCTTTTAGACCAGTGTGCTTTTCACAGAAGAAAACTTTCCTGAAGTATATCAGTCTGATCCTGCCAAGTAAGGTCAGTCCAGCCCCGAAATACCAGGCAATTCTCCTCTGAACAAGGAACATGACGACCCCAGACGATCGTTTCGGCCTCCTATGGGCCTCGTCAGTGAGGCGCAGCCACATTCCTCTAAGCACACTGGGCAAGGAGTCCACGTCTGGTTTCCCCCATCACCCATAGGGAGACTTCCCCAGGGTCATAATAATTTGCATACGAAGAGAGAAGCGCTCTACCAGGAACAAACAACAGCTCAGTGGCTTGTTCTATGGCGATTTACCACCCGGAAGCAGCCTCTTTTAGACCAGTGTGCTTTTCACAGAAGAAAACTTTCCTGAAGTATATCAGTCTGATCCTGCCAAGTAAGGTCAGTCCAGCCCCGAAATACCAGGCAATTCTCCTCTGAACAAGGAACATGACAACCCCAGACGATCGTTTCGGCCTCCTATGGGCCTCGTCAGTGAGGTGCAGCCACATTCCTCTAAGCACACTGGGCAAGGAGTCCACGTCTGGTTTCCCCCATCACCCATAGGGAGACTTCCCCAGGGTCATAATAATTTGCATACGAAGAGAGAAGCGCTCTACCAGGAACGAACAACAGCTCAGTGGCTTGTTCTATGGCGATTTACCACCCGGAAGCAGCCTCTTTTAGACCAGTGTGCTTTTCACAGAAGAAAACTTTCCTGAAGTATATCAGTCTGATCCTGCCAAGTAAGGTCAGTCCAGCCCCGAAATACCAGGCAATTCTCCTCTGAACAAGGAACATGACAACCCCAGATGATCGTTTCGGCCTCCTATGGGCCTCGTCAGTGAGGTGCAGCCACATTCCTCTAAGCACACTGGGCAAGGAGTCCACGTCTGGTTTCCCCCATCACCCATAGGGAGACTTCCCCAGGGTCATAATAATTTGCATACGAAGAGAGAAGCGCTCTACCAGGAACGAACAACAGCTCAGTGGCTTGTTCTATGGCGATTTACCACCCGGAAGCAGCCTCTTTTAGACCAGTGTGCTTTTCACAGAAGAAAACTTTCCTGAAGTATATCAGTCTGATCCTGCCAAGTAAGGTCAGTCCAGCCCCGAAATACCAGGCAATTCTCCTCTGAACAAGGAACATGACAACCCCAGACGATCGTTTTTCGGCTTCCTATGGGCCTCGTCAGTGAGGTGCAGCCACATTCCTCTAAGCACACTGGGCAAGGACTCCACGTCTGGTTTCCCCCATCACCCATAGGGAGACTTCCCCAGGGTCATAATAATTTGCATACGAAGAGAGAATCGCTCTACCAGGAACGAACAACAGCTCAGTGCCTTGTTCTATGGTGATTTACCACCCGGAAGCAGCCTCTTTAAGACCAGTGTGCTTTTCACAGAAGAAAACTTTCCTGAAGTATATCAGTCTGATCCTGCCAAGTAAGGTCAGTCCAGCCCCGAAATACCAGGCAATTCTCCTCTGAACAAGGAACATGACAACCCCAGACGATCGTTTCGGCCTCCTATGGGCCTCGTCAGTGAGGTGCAGCCACATTCCTCTAAGCACACTGGGCAAGGAGTCCACGTCTGGTTTCCCCCATCACCCATAGGGAGACTTCCCCAGGGTCATAATAATTTGCATACGAAGAGAGAAGCGCTCTACCAGGAACGAACAACAGCTCAGTGGCTTGTTCTATGGCGATTTACCACCCGGAAGCAGCCTCTTTTAGACCAGTGTGCTTTTCACAGAAGAAAACTTTCTTGAAGTATATCAGTCTGATCCTGCCAAGTAAGGTCAGTCCAGCCCCGAAATACCAGGCAATTCTCCTCTGAACAAGGAACATGACAACCCCAGATGATCGTTTCGGCCTCCTATGGGCCTCGTCAGTGAGGTGGAACCACATTCCTCTAAGCACACTGGGCAAGGAGTCCACGTCTGGTTTCCCCCATCACCCATAGGGAGACTTCCCCAGGGTCATAATAATTTGCATACGAAGAGAGAAGCGCTCTACCAGGAACGAACAACAGCTCAGTGGCTTGTTCTATGGCGATTTACCACCCGGAAGCAGCCTCTTTTAGACCAGTGTGCTTTTCACAGAAGAAAACTTTCCTGAAGTATATCAGTCTGATCCTGCCAAGTAAGGTCAGTCCAGCCCCGAAATACCAGGCAATTCTCCTCTGAACAAGGAACATGACAACCCCAGACGATCGTTTCGGCTTCCTATGGGCCTCGTCAGTGAGGTGCAGCCACATTCCTCTAAGCACACTGGGCAAGGACTCCACGTCTGGTTTCCCCCATCACCCATAGGGAGACTTCCCCAGGGTCATAATAATTTGCATACGAAGAGAGAAGCACTCTACCAGGAACGAACAACAGCTCAGTGCCTTGTTCTATGGCGATTTACCACCCGGAAGCAGCCTCTTTTAGACCAGTGTGCTTTTCACAGAAGAAAACTTTCCTGAAGTATATCAGTCTGATCCTGCCAAGTAAGGTCAGTCCAGCCCCGAAATACCAGGCAATTCTCCTCTGAACAAGGAACATGACAACCCCAGACGATCGTTTCGGCCTCCTATGGGCCTCGTCAGTGAGGTGCAACCACATTCCTCTAAGCACACTGGGCAAGGAGTCCACGTCTGGTTTCCCCCATCACCCATAGGGAGACTTCCCCAGGGTCATAATAATTTGCATACGAAGAGAGAAGCGCTCTACCAGGAACGAACAACAGCTCAGTGGCTTGTTCTATGGCGATTTACCACCCGGAAGCAGCCTCTTTTAGACCAGTGTGCTTTTCACAGAAGAAAACTTTCCTGAAGTATATCAGTCTGATCCTGCCAAGTAAGGTCAGTCCAGCCCCGAAATACCAGGCAATTCTCCTCTGAACAAGGAACATGACAACCCCAGACGATCGTTTCGGCTTCCTATGGGCCTCGTCAGTGAGGTGCAGCCACATTCCTCTAAGCACACTGGGCAAGGACTCCACGTCTGGTTTCCCCCATCACCCATAGGGAGACTTCCCCAGGGTCATAATAATTTGCATACGAAGAGAGAAGCGCTCTACCAGGAACGAACAACAGCTCAGTGCCTTGTTCTATGGCGATTTACCACCCGGAAGCAGCCTCTTTTAGACCAGTGTGCTTTTCACAGAAGAAAACTTTCCTGAAGTATATCAGTCTGATCCTGCCAAGTAAGGTCAGTCCAGCCCCGAAATACCAGGCAATTCTCCTCTGAACAAGGAATATGACAACCCCAGACGATCGTTTCGGCCTCCTATGGGCCTCGTCAGTGAGGTGCAGCCACATTCCTCTAAGCACACTGGGCAAGGAGTCCACGTCTGGTTTCCCCCATCACCCATAGGGAGACTTCCCCAGGGTCATAATAATTTGCATACGAAGAGAGAAGCGCTCTACCAGGAACGAACAACAGCTCAGTGGCTTGTTCTATGGCGATTTACCACCCGGAAGCAGCCTCTTTTAGACCAGTGTGCTTTTCACAGAAGAAAACTTCCTGAAGTATATCAGTCTGATCCTGCCAAGTAAGGTCAGTCCAGCCCCGAAATACCAGGCAATTCTCCTCTGAACAAGGAACATGACAACCCCAGACGATCGTTTCAGCCTCCTATGGGCCTCGTCAGTGAGGTGCAGCCACATTCCTCTAAGCACACTGGGCAAGGAGTCCACGTCTGGTTTCCCCCATCACCCATAGGGAGACTTCCCCAGGGTCATAATAATTTGCATACGAAGAGAGAAGCGCTCTACCAGGAACGAACAACAGCTCAGTGGCTTGTTCTATGGCGATTTACCACCCGGAAGCAGCCTCTTTTAGACCAGTGTGCTTTTCACAGAAGAAAACTTTCCTGAAGTATATCAGTCTGATCCTGCCAAGTAAGGTCAGTCCAGCCCCGAAATACCAGGCAATTCTCCTCTGAACAAGGAACATGACAACCCCAGACGATTGTTTCGGCCTCCTATGGGCCTCGTCAGTGAGGTGCAGCCACATTCCTCTAAGCACACTGGGCAAGGAGTCCACGTCTGGTTTCCCCCATCACCCATAGGGAGACTTCCCCAGGGTCATAATAATTTGCATACGAAGAGAGAAGCGCTCTACCAGGAACGAACAACAGCTCAGTGGCTTGTTCTATGGCGATTTACCACCCGGAAGCAGCCTCTTTTAGACCAGTGTGCTTTTCACAGAAGAAAACTTTCTTGAAGTATATCAGTCTGATCCTGCCAAGTAAGGTCAGTCCAGCCCCGAAATACCAGGCAATTCTCCTCTGAACAAGGAACATGACAACCCCAGATGATCGTTTCGGCCTCCTATGGGCCTCGTCAGTGAGGTGGAACCACATTCCTCTAAGCACACTGGGCAAGGAGTCCACGTCTGGTTTCCCCCATCACCCATAGGGAGACTTCCCCAGGGTCATAATAATTTGCATACGAAGAGAGAAGCGCTCTACCAGGAACGAACAACAGCTCAGTGGCTTGTTCTATGGCGATTTACCACCCGGAAGCAGCCTCTTTTAGACCAGTGTGCTTTTCACAGAAGAAAACTTTCCTGAAGTATATCAGTCTGATCCTGCCAAGTAAGGTCAGTCCAGCCCTGAAATACCAGGCAATTCTCCTCTGAACAAGGAACATGACAACCCCAGACGATCGTTTCGGCCTCCTATGGGCCTCGTCAGTGAGGTGCAGCCACATTCCTCTAAGCACACTGGGCAAGGAGTCCACGTCTGGTTTCCCCCATCACCCATAGGGAGACTTCCCCAGGGTCATAATAATTTGCATACGAAGAGAGAAGCGCTCTACCAGGAACGAACAACAGCTCAGTGGCTTGTTCTATGGCGATTTACCACCCGGAAGCAGCCTCTTTTAGACCAGTGTGCTTTTCACAGAAGAAAACTTTCCTGAAGTATATCAGTCTGATCCTGCCAAGTAAGGTCAGTCCAGCCCCAAAATACCAGGCAATTCTCCTCTGAACAAGGAACATGACAACCCCAGACGATCGTTTCGGCCTCCTATGGGCCTCGTCAGTGAGGTGCAGCCACATTCCTCTAAGCACACTGGGCAAGGAATCCACGTCTGGTTTCCCCCATCACCCATAGGGAGACTTCCCCAGGGTCATAATAATTTGCATACGAAGAGAGAAGCGCTCTACCAGGAACGAACAACAGCTCAGTGGCTTGTTCTATGGCGATTTACCACCCGGAAGCAGCCTCTTTTAGACCAGTGTGCTTTTCACAGAAGAAAACTTTCCTGAAGTATATCAGTCTGATCCTGCCAAGTAAGGTCAGTCCAGCCCCGAAATACCAGGCAATTCTCCTCTGAACAAGGAACATGACAACCCCAGACGATCGTTTCGGCCTCCTATGGGCCTCGTCAGTGAGGTGCAGCCACACCTCACTGACGATAAGCCATGATATTTTTTATTTACTCCTCCTAATAACAGATTATTATCATCTAATATTTGTTGCTTGCTTAAATATTAAATTTCCCTCTAAAATGTTTATATAATAGGTTAGACCTAAGAGAGGTCTTGAAAGTTTATTGAGGGATACTTAACTCATAAAGAAAAAATAGAGGTTTCATCTGGCAAAAATATTTTTGTATTAGAGACAGGTCTTATACAGTATATATATGGATAGTCATACCAAATTTGTGCCTCTTTTTACTGTTCTTCTTTCATATTTTTGCCAAATCCTTGTTGCTTGGACTTATATATATTATGTACTTCAGTATAATAGATGTAATGTGTTTACATGTGTATTCACTAGCTTTGTACAAACTCTCATACCTCAATAAAAAAATTATATTAAACAAAAAAAAAAATAATATATATATATATATATATATATAAAAAAATATTTGGGCCACTCATTTCTGTGTGGATATATATAGGGAGTTAGCCCCTTCATAGAATAAACGTATTTTCAGACTGGCCCAATGCCTTTTTATGGCAAACTGGTGCCAACCGTGCCATTTCATATATTTTACCTTTTCTGAATAAGTGGTATGTTGAAAGGGTTAAAATCATTTGGGACACTCTTTTCTGTGGGGATATATACAGGGTGTGAGCCCCTTCACAGAATCCACATGTTTTCAGACTGGCCCAACGGTTTCTATGGCAAACAAACTGGTGCCAACCTTGCCACTTCATATATTTTATCTTTTCTGAATAAGTAACTGGTATTTTAAAAGGGTTAAAATCCTTTGGGCCACTCATTTCTTTGTGGATATATAAAGGGTGCGAGCCCCTTCATAAGATAGACATATTCTCAGCCTGGCCCAACACTTATTATGTCAAACAAACAGGTGGCAACCTTGCCACTTCATATATTTTACCTTTTCTGAATAAGTAACTGGTATTTTAAAGGGGTCAAAATTCTTTGGGCCACTCATTTATTTGTGGATCTATAAAGGGCATGAACCCCTTTATAGGATAGACATGTTCTCAACCTGGCCCAACAGTTTCTAAGGCAAAAAAATCTGTGCCAACCTTGCCACTTCATATATTTTACTGTTTCTGAATAAGTAACTGGTATTTTAAAGGGGTGAAAATCATTTGGGCCAATCATTTCTGTGTGGATATATACAGGGCATGAACCCCTTCACAGAATCCACATGTTTTCAGACTGGCCCAACGGTTTCTATGGCAAACTGGTGCCAACCTTGCCACTTCATATATTTTACCTTTTCTAAATAAGTAACTGGTATTTTAAAGGGGTTAAAATTATTTGGGCCACTCATTTATTTGTGGATATATAAAGGGCGTAAACCCCTTCATAGGATAGACATGTTCTCAACCTGGCCCAACAGTTTCTAAGGCAAACAAATCAGTGCGAACCTTGCCACTTCATATATTTTACCTTTTCTGAATAAGTAACTGGTGTTTTAAAGGGGTTAAAATCCTTTGGGCCACTCATTTCTTTGAGCATCACTCTGCTGCTGTTCAGGGGTTCCATCCAATCTTATTTTTAATGTTTATTCTGAAATAAAAGGCAAGTTTTATTTTTATCAAGTTACTGGCGAAGTATTCTTTTTTTCGGCTATGTTCTCAACTTGGCCCAACGGTTTCTATGGGGAAAAAACTGTTGCCAACCTTGCCACTTCATATATTTTTTCTTTTCTAAATAAGTAAATGGTATTTTGAAAGGCTTAAAATTCTTTGGGCCACTCATTTCTGTGTGGATATATACAGGGAGTTAGCTCCTTCATAGAATAAACATGTTTTCAGACTGGCCCAATGCCTTTTTATGGCAAACTGGTGCCAACCGTGCCACTTAATATATTTTACCTTTTCTGAATAAGTAACTGGTATTTTGAAAAGGGTTAAAATCCTTTGGGTCACTCATTTCTGTGTGGATATATACAGGGTGTGGGTCCCTTCGTACAATCCACATGTTTTCACACTGGCCATCGGTTTCTATGACAAACAGATTGGTGCCAACCTTGCCACTTCAAATATTTTACCTTTTCTTAATAAGTAACTAGTCATTTGAAAGGGTTAAAATCCTTTGGCCTACTCATTTCTGTGTGGATATATACAGGACACAAACCCCTTCATAGGATAAATATGTTCTCAGCATCGCCCAACGCTTTTTATGGTAAACAAACTGGTGCTAAGCTTGCAATCTCATATATTTTACCTTCTTTTTTGTGAGTAACTGGTATTTAAAAAGGATTAGAAGCCTTTGGAACTCTCATTTCTGTGTGGATATATACTGAACATGAACTCCTTCATACAAAAAACATGCCGCTAGATTTAGAGTTTTGTCGGTAAAGACCTGCATAGCTAACGCTGCTTTTTTTCTTACCGCTCCCTTTAAACAACGCTGGTATTTAGAGTTGTCTGAATGGCTGCGTTAGGCTAAGAAAAGTGAGCGTTGAGCATAATTTAACGCAACTTCAACCCTCAATACCAGCGTTGCTTACGGTAGCGGTAAGCTGGCAAAACGTGCTCATGCACGATTTCCCCATAAAAAACAATGGGGCAGTTTGGGCAGAAAAAAAACCTAACACCTGCAAAAAAGCAGCATTAAGCTCCTAACGCAGCCCCATTGTTTCCTATGGGGAAACACTTTCTAAGTCTGCACCTAACACCCTAACATGAACCCCCGAGTCTAAACACCCCTAACCTTACACTTATTAACCCCTAATCTTCCGCCCCCGTTATCGCTGACACCTGCATTATACTATTAACCCCTAATCTGCCGCTCCGGACACCGCCGCCACCTACATTATCCCTATGAACCCCTAATCTGCTGCCCCTAACATCGCCGACACCTACATTATATTTATTAACCCCTAATCTGCCTCCTCCAACGTCGTCGCAACCTAACTACAAGTATTAAGCCCTAATCTGCCGACTGGACATCGCCGCCACTATAATAAATGTATTAACCCCTAAACCGCCGCACTCCCGCCTCGCAAACACTAGAATAAATTGTATTAACCCCTAATCTGCCCTCCCTAACATCGCCGCCACCTACCTACAATTATTAACCCCTAATCCCCCACTCGCAACGTCGCCGCTACTATAATAAATGTATTAACCCCTAAACCTAAGTCTAACCCTAACCCTAACACCCCCCTAACATAAATATAATTTAAATTAAACAAAATAATATTCCTATAATTAAATAAATTAATCCTATTTAAAACTAAATACTTACCTAGAAAATAAACCCAATATAGCTACAATATAAATAATAATTACATTGTATCTATTTTAGGATTTATATTTATTTTACAGGCAACTTTGAATTTATTTTAACTAGGTACAATAGCTATTAAATAGTTAATAACTATTTAATAGCTACCTAGTTAAAATAATTTCAAAATTACATGTAAAATAAATCGTAACCTAAGTTACAATTAAACCTAACACTACACTATCATTAAATTAATTAAATAAATTACCTACAATTAGCTAAACTAAAATACAATTAAATAAACTAATCTATAATACAAAAAAACCACTAAATTACAAAAAATAAAAAAATATTACAAGAATTTTAATCTAATTACACCTAATCTAAGCCCCAATAAAATAAAAAGCCCCCCAAATAATAAAATTCCCTACCCTATTCTAAATTACAAAAGTAATCAGCTCTTTTACCAGCCCTTAAAAGGGCTTTTTGCAGGGGCATTGCCCCAAAGTAATCAGCTCTTTTACCTGTAATAGAAAATACAATACCCCCCCCCAACATTACAACCCACCACCCACATACCCCTATTCTAACCCACCAAAACCCCCCTTAAAAAAACCTATCACTAACCCCCTGAAGATCTCCCTACCTTGAGTCATCTTCACTCAGCCGAGCCAAAGTCTTCATCCAATCCAGGCGATGTGGTCCTCCATCCGGGCGAAGTCTTGATCCAAGTGGCAAAGAAGAGGTCCTCCATCCGGGCGAAGTCTTGATCCAAGCGGCAAAGAAGAGGTCCTCCATCCGGGCGATGTCTTCCTCCAAGCGGCAAAGAAGAGGTCCTCCATCCGGGCGATGTCTTCTTCCAAGCGGCATCTTCTATCTTCTGTCTTCCGGATCCATCTTCATCCTGCCGACGCGGAACATCCTCCTTCCCCGACGGACTAACGACGAATGAGGGTTCCTTTAAGGGACGTCATCCAAGATGGCGTCCCTCGAATTCCGATTGGCTGATAGGATTCTATCAGCCAATCGGAATTAAGGTAGGAAAAATCTGATTGGCTGATTCAATCAGCCAATCAGATTGAAGTTCAATCCGATTGGCTGATCCAATCAGCCAATCAGATTGAGCTTGCATTCTATTGGCTGATTACTTTTGTAATTTAGAATAGGGTAGGGAATTTTATTATTTTGGGGGGCTTTTTTATTTTATTAGGGGGCTTAGATTAGGTGTAATTAGATTAAAATTCTTGTAATATTTTTTTTATTTTTTGTAATTTAGTGTTTTTTTGTATTATAGATTAGTTTATTTAATTGTATTTTAGTTTAGCTAATTGTAGGTAATTTATTTATTGATAGTGTAGTGTTAGGTTAAATAGTAATTTAGGTTAGGATTTATTTTACATGTAATTTTGTACTTATTTTAACTAGGTAGCTATTAAATAGCTATTGTACCTAGTTAAAATAAATACAAAGTTGCCTGTAAAATAAATATAAATCCTAAAATAGATACAATGTAATTATTATTTATATTGTAGCTATATTAGGGTTTATTTTCTAGGTAAGTATTTCGTTTTAAATAGGATTAATTTATTTAATTATAGGAATATTATTTTGTTTAATTTAAATTATAATTATGTTAGGGGGGTGTTAGGGTTAGACTTAGGTTTAGGGGTTAATACATTTATTATAGTATCGGCGACGTTGCGGGTGGGAGATTAGGGGTTAATAATTGTAGGTAGGTGGCGGCGATGTTAGGGAGGGCAGATTAGGGGTTAATACAATTTATTCTAGTGTTTGCGAGGTGGGAGTGCGGCAGTTTAGGGGTTAATACATTTATTATAGTGGCGGCGATGTCCGGTCGGCAGATTAGGGGTTAATACTTGTAGTTAGGTTGCGACGACGTTGGGGGGGGGCAGATTAGGGGTTAATAAATATAATGTAGGTGTCGGCGATGTTAGGGGCAGCAGATTAGGGGTTCATAGGGATAATGTAGGTGGCGGTGGTGTCCAGAGCGGCAGATTAGGGGTTAATAGTATAATGCAGGTGTCAGCGATAGCGGGGGCGGAAGATTAGGGGTTAATAAGTGTAAGGTTAGGGGTGTTTAGACTTAGGTTTAGGGGTTAATACATTTATTATAGTAGCGGCGACATTGCGGGCGGGAGATTAGGGGTTAATAATTGTAGGTAGGTGGCGGCGATGTTAGGGAGGGCAGATTAGGGGTTAATACAATTTATTCTAGTGTTTGCGAGGCGGGAGTGCGGCGGTTTAGGGGTTAATACATTTATTATAGTGGCGGCGGTGTCCGGTCGGCAGATTAGGGGTTAATAAGTGTAGGTAGGTGGTGGCGACGTTGGGGGGGGGCAGATTAGGGGGTAATAAATATAATGTAGGTGTCGGCGATGTTAGGGGCACAAGATTAGGGGTTCATAGGTATAATGTAGGTGGCGGCAGTGTCCGGTCGGCAGATTAGGGGTTAAAACATTTTATTATAGTGTTTGCGATGTGGGGGGGCCTCGGTTTAGGGGTACATAGGTAGTTTATGGGTGTTAGTGTACTTTGTAGCACAGTAGTTAAGAGCTTTATATTCCCGCCTTAGCCCATAAAGCTCTTAACTACTGACTTTTTTTGTTGGTAGGAGTCTTGTCGCTCACTTGTTCCAAGACTCCAAATACCAGCGTTAGGCAAATCCCATTGAAAAGATAGGATACACAATTGACGTAAGGGGATTTGCGGTAGCCTGGAGTCGCGGAAAGGAAGTGAGCGGTAGACCCTTTCCTGGCTGACTCTAAATACCAGCGAGCGGTAAAAAGCAGCGTTAGGACCCCTTAACGCTGCTTTTGACGGCTAACGCCAAACTCTAAATCTAGCCGATGGTTTCTAGACTGGCCCAATGCTTTTTATAGCAAACAAACTGGTGCAAACTTTGCCACTACATTTTTTTTTTTTTTATTGAGGTAATCGCATAATACAACAAAGTGAAAACATGTTGATTTGGAAGAATACAGTACATTAAAATATTACAAAAGGTATGCGGTTATGCACAATAAAATAGTCAGGTTACCTCATTTTTCTAAATGGTCATACTTGTATCCCCTAGAGAAAAACATATATCTAAACAAGGAAAAGATTACCCTAATAAATGGAGTAAAATGGCCTCTCTTGGACCACATGATATTTAGACTTAGAAGCAGTAGGGGTATTAACAAGGGGTAGGACACATAGAGGGCCACTATTGGACCCTGTAAACCTAGCATGGCGTAGCTTTATAAACTCAGATACAACCACTAATATTAATCTCTTAATGGAGTCTATAAATGCAGTAAATAAGAAAGTTGATGGGACCTGCTGCAGTAAAAGTAAAATTAACCAATGGCTTTAAAACAAGTGTACATTATTGCATAGAAGGGAGGGCACAACTTTGACCAGTCCTTCTAAGAATAAGGTGTCACCCAACTATTTAATGAGAGACAGTGTGTGACATACTCAATCCTTAAAGGGGCACTGAACCCAAAAAAATATTTTGTGATTCAGATAGAGCATGCAATTTTAAACAACTTTCTAATTTACTCCTATTATCAATTTTTCTTTGTTCTCTTGATATCTTTATTTGAAAAAGAAGGCATCTAAACTTTTTTTTTGATTCAGCACTCTGGACAGCACTTTTTCATTGGTGAATGAATTTATCCACCAATCAGCAAGGACAACTCAGGCTGTTAACCAAAAATGGGCCGGCATCTAAACTTACATTCTTGCATTTCAAATAAAGATACCAAGAGAATGAAGAAAAAATGATAATAGGAGTAAATTAGAAAGTTGCTTAAAATTTCATGCTCTATCTGAATCCCGAAAGAAAAAATTTGGGTTCAGTGTCCCTTTAAAATAGCCTGCAGTTATTTTAGAAAGCAGAATATATATATCAGCCTCATCAATTCTCTAATATAAACTATAGCACACATCGCACATAACTCTAAT